>NC_047505.1:51008795-51133313 GCF_902827115.2 Pseudochaenichthys georgianus | reverse complement strand
TTTAAAGTAGAGACACTACATACTGATTACACCTGAAACATCAGCAGGAGAGGACTCTTTAAAGTAGAGATGCTACATACTGATATACACCTGAACATCAGCAGGAGAGGACTCTTTAAAGTAGAGACACTACATACTGATATACACCTGAGCATCAGCAGGAGATGACTCTTTAAAGTAGAGACACTACATACTGATATACACCTGAACATCAGCAGGAGAGGACTCTTTAAAGTAGACGCCACACACTGATATACACCTGAACATCATCAGGAGAGGACTCTTTAAAGTAGAGACACTACATACTGATATACACCTGAAATCATCAGGAGAGGACTCTTTAAAGTAGAGACACTACATACTGATATACACCTGAAATCATCAGGAGAGGACTCTTTAAAGTAGAGACACTACATACTGAAATACACCTGAACATCATCAGGAGAGGACTCTTTAAAGTAGAGACACTACATACTGATATACACCTGCACATCAGCAGGAGAGGACTCTTTAAAGTAGAGACACTACATACTGATATACACCTGAACATCAGCAGGAGAGGACTCTTTAAAGTAGAGACACTACATACTGATATACACCTGAACATCAGCAGGAGAGGACTCTTTAAAGTAGAGACACTACATACTGATATACACCTGAACATCAGCAGGAGAGGACTCTTTAAAGTAGAGACACTACATACTGATATACACCTGAACATCAGCTGGAGAGGACTCTTTAAAGTAGAGACACTACATACTGATATACACCTGAACACCAAGCAGGAGAGGACCTCTTTAAAGTAGAGACACTACATACTGATATACACCTGTATATTTGTATTTCATTTGAGGTCATCCCAAGTAAGAGGAAAGTAATCTTAGTTTGTATAGGTAGCTACTTGTTGCAATGGAATACATTTTTAAACCATTGCTTGTAATACAATGTGTACTTCCTCTGTTATTCTATTCTCCTGCCCTCAGGAGTTTGTCAGCGATGGTAGAGGCAGATGGGGAGTAACTTGTACTCTCTCTCTCGCTGTTTGACTTTTTCTGGGTGGCTTATTTTCCGAGCCTGACCCAGGGCCAGTGGCACCGCGGGGTCCTCACACTGAGCCACTTTCAAACTGCCCCGAGGTCTGCCTGCAGAGAAAGCCTGTCAGAAAATGGGAGCACAGTATGGTGGATTGCAAAGACCCGATCAAGGGCAGCCTCGGCCAAAACCCTGGGCCGTGTGTGTGTGTGTGTGTGCGTGCGTGCGTGCGTGCGTGCGTGTGTGTGGTGTGTTGTGTGTGTGTGTGTGGGTGTGTGTGTGTGTGTGTGTTTGTGTGTGTGGTGTTGTGTGTGTGTGTTGTGTGTTGTGTGCTGGCTGATTGTGGAAGTATCAGGCCACTGAGAAATACATTTATGCCAAAATCATTTCGATTTTTAGAGGTAGAGGTAGTTTGCTCCATTTGAGAATACATATAAAAACACAAAGGTATGATAATGTAAATAGAATAAAGCCTATTATATAAACACAAATCTGCCATGAAAGTAAAATAAAATACAATAAAATAAGCTGCTGTCCACATGATTATAATAATAGTTAGTGTCTGAAGAGAACATCATGATTGTAGGGCAATAATAATAAAAAACATTTGCAATCAGAAATAGTTGACATTAATATGCAAGGTGAAGATGATCTCTGAAGTCAGGGTTTTACCATTTCATCCTATCACACACACACACACCACACACACACACACACACACACACACACACACACACACACACACACACACACACACACACACACACACACACAACATAAACACCTTAGCTGTAATCCCTCTAACACAATAGCTGGGATGCAGCAGGATTAAGCCCTGCTCAGATGCTTAGACATGCTTTGTTAAAGTTCAGGTTCAGACCCTCAAGAACACTTAAGAAGCTATGTCAGGGAAACACACACACACACACACACACACACAACACACACACACACACACACACACACACACACTGCTTGAGTATGTACTGTAGTGTCAGGGGGCACCATTGCTGCAGATCTAGGTAAATGTGTTTCAACTGCAGGTTTCCAGAACCATTTTAAATCCTGATGACTTTATACTGTTTAGAGAAGGAAGGACAAGTCTAAACATTCCCTCGAGGCCCTATTATGGTTTTGGGGGGTTTCTGTTCCTGTGTGTTGTATTGGTTCTATTTCGTCCCTACTGACCGCCAGAGGCGGTGCTTTAGCACTGGATATGTCCATCGCGCGCTATGCGCAGCTCGAGTACCAATACAACAAAGTCACCTGTGACCCACGTGACACCGGCTATATCAGCCGGTATTGTCAGAGGATCTGTTCCCTTCGATCTTCTCGCTGCGCGAGGGGTACCGTGGCTACGTTTTCGTAGCCTCCAGCGTTCAGGTTTGAACGTTGATCTGAGGGATTTCTCTGCAAACAGCTGGCCGCGTGAAGCTTCGCGACTGACAGTCGGGGCTACGGGTTGTAAAGGCCCTGACACACCAACCCGATTTTGGGAGTCAGAGGCCGTCAGAGGCTGTCGGGCATTCGCGGCGCCGTAGTCAGGTTGGTGTGTCCCGCACCGTCGACCGTGACACGCCTTATTTGGACTGCCAGACCCGATGCATGCCGATTCAACATGTTGAATCGGCCATGCATCGGGTCTGGCAGTCGGACCAAATAATCACTCTGATTGGGCTGTTCAGCTAGCAAATCAGTGCATGAGAAGCGAAGCGGAAGTGAGGGACGTAAACAAACGATTTAAGAAGGCACACACAGACTGCTATTCATTTTCATCTCATCATGGCGATCTGGAATGATGCAAACGAAGACCTGCTCATCACCTTGATCCAGGAGAGGCCAGCTCTGTATGATATTACGGAGAAAAGATACTCTTCTTCTTCTCTGTCTTCCGGTTGTTGCCTCTTTTGAATGACGAATACACACTACCGCCGCCTGCTGGTAAGGAGAGTTATTGCCACTCACGCACTGAAGTCGGTGCGGTGTGTTCCCGTGCGACACATGGCCAAAACGCAGGAGAACACGGCCAGGCAACAGCCGACTTCAGCGTCGGCTAGTCCTCTGGTGACTGCTTGGTGTGCCTTTAGACGCGTCCTCCAGGAGCTGCGCCGGCTGTGCAGAGCCTCGACAGACAGGTTTGTGTCAGCTTGTTGCTGGTGATGGCTGTGTTTCCACACCCGCTCCCAGCCAAGTTGTCCTGATTACCGTCTTATTGTTTGTGGCTTAGACTTTCTGGTGACGACAGTGTTCCCGCTTCCTCTCCCATAAAGCTGCCCTTATGCTCTTTTGAAAGTTCTGCTTGTGGCGTTGTGCCCGAGCTATCATTAGCATTTGAGTCCCAGCTTTGGCTGCGTCCCTCATTCGATTTAGTATGGAAAGCCAAGAGTGTCATACTTTAAACCCGTTTTTCATTTAGATGCAGAAAGTAAGGTAAGTACTTTCTATTTTCTAGCTATTATCTGGTCTTAACATTTGTGTTCTGACTTGGTCGCTTGATTGTTAGCAGCAGCCGCTTGGCTAACACCTTGCTGTTGAGCTTAACTATTAACTCAGGGCAGTGCTCCCGCTCCCTGTAGCATAGGGTGTGATTGCAGTAGCGCTAGTTCGTTGTATTACTGCTCCTAGTACTAGACTCCTAGCACTAGGATGATATGCAGAGAACATCTTCACGGCGGGTGCTGTGTGCTCGGCATGTGCGGTTACTACTGTAACCAGACACGGTTCTATTCGGGCTGTTCTCTTCTTAGAAGCTAATTATCTGGTCTTAACATTGTGTTCTGACTTGGTTGCTTGATTGTTAGCAGCAGCCGCTTGGCTAACACCTTGCATGTACGGTTAAGCTTCATTATTTAACTCAGCCGGTGAGGGCAGTGCTCTCGCTGCTGCTCCCGGTAAACGCATGGTATGGTTGCAGTAGCGCTATATCGTGGTATTTACTGCTCCTAGTACTAGACTCCTAGCACTAGGACGATATGCAGAGAACAATCTTCACTGTGTGCCGTGTGCTCTGCATGTATGGCCATTAAGGAGGATTTCATCCTCCCAATATTATATTGTCTAGTGGGCAGCCGTTGGCTGACACTTTTAGGCACCGGCCACAGTTACTATTGTAACTAAGGGTCTAAGCCGTAAGTACTGGCCATAATTACTACTGTAACTACGGTTCCAAGCTGTGTAAGTACTGGCCATAGTTAATACTGTAACTACGGGGTTAAGCCGTAAGTACTGGCCATAGTTACTACTGTAACTACGGTTCCAAGCCGTGCACGTACTGGCCATAGGCAATACCGTAACTACGGCTCTATGCCGTGTAAGTACTGGCCATAGTTACTACTGTAACTACGGTTCTAAACCATGTAAGTACTGGCCATAGTTACTACTGTAACTACGGTTCCAAGCCGTGCAAGTACTGGCCAGAGTTACTACTGTAACTACGGCTCTATGCTGTGTAAGTATCCAAGCCGTGCAAGTACTGGCCAGAGTTACGACTGTAACTACGCCCCTCCTTCGGTTGGCGCCCCTCCTTCGGCTGACGCACCTCCTCCGGTTGACGGAGAGTCCTCCGTCGCGTACCAGTCGAGCCAGGGGAGCTGTTTAGATCAGCTGCCCTGGAGGCACTGGAGTGTGCCGCCCAAGCTAGGCAGACCAGGCAGCAGCACTCGGGTCCTCGCAGACCTGTGCCCACTCCCAGCAGGCCCAGGGGCCGCTCTAGCAGCCGCACTCAGCCGCTGGATTACAGGGGTGGTCTGCAGAGGTCTTAGCGGCCCACTCAACCGCCTCCCAATGACTTTCGTGCCCCATGTCGCCCGCCTTCCAGGCGGCCTCGTGCCCCAGAGCCTTACCGGAACCCCCCAAGAGGCTCCAGGGTCCGGGGGGCTGGGCTCTGAAATCCCGAGGGTGGTCGGCGGCTGATTTCCCAGCAGCAGCTCAGTTTCTGGGCAGTCTGTACTTCCGTCCCTTGGGTGGTTTTCACCTTAACCCAGGGGTACGGACCGCAGCTCCGGCCCCTAGCCTTCGGCTGGGTCTAATTGACAGTCGTCAGTGATCCGGCAGAGGCCCTACCTCTGGGCCAAGAGTTGTCCGTCCTTTTGTCCAAGGACGCAATCAACCCAGTAAGACCCTCTGCTTAGCCAGGGGGTTCTACTCTGCATACTTTCTCGTGAGCAAGAAAGTCGGCGGATTTCGCCCGATCTTGGACCTCAGAGGAATCAACAGATTCCTGAAGGTGCTGCCATTCTATATGCTGACTACTGCATACGCACAGGTGGAGTGGTTCCCAACCGAGGGATGCCTACTTCCACGTGGGCCGGGCAAGAGGGTGCCTTATATTCAGTTCCTCCGGCCCTTGGGCAGACTGACAGCTGCCTCGGCCGCTGGGCCCTTAGGCCCGCTGTCGTTGTGCCCCATGCAGATGTGGCTGAACAGCCTTCACTTGGACGCCAAGTGGCACAGGCACAGTGAAGTCAGGGTGTCGCAGCATTGCTCCACTCTCCGTCACGCAGGAGGGGCAGGGCCTATCTCTGGTAGGCGTGCCCATGGGCGCCATCCCATCCCGCCAGGAGACCATCACCATAGGTGCATGTCTCTCAGGGTGGGGTGCAGTGCGGCAGGGCAGGACCGTTCAGGGTCAGTGGTCTGCCCAGCAGAGTGAGCGCCGGGTCAACGTGCTAGAGCTTCAGGCCGTGCAGCTTGCACTCACGCACTTTCTACCCCAACTGGGGGGCAAGAATGTGCGTGTTCCTTGGGGACAGCATGTACATTGTTGCTTAGACAACAGTCCCTTCTAGATAGTGGACGTTCTCACTCCACTCTGAATTTATGTGGCTGCGATTCTACCCAACATGTTCGGGTCGACAGCGCCACGGCGGGGTGCCACAGGTCGGTGTCCCTCTTTATGAGAGGGGCTTTACGGCAGCGTCCCCCTTGCACCCCGAGGGCTCCGGCTTGGGACCTGCCCTTGCTGCCGGATGCCCTATCACCTCCTCCCTTCGAGCCCCTGGCCCAGGTGGGGCTTAGGTGGCTGCCCACGAAGGCAGCATTTCTGCTTGCCATAGCCTCAGGGAAGTGAGTCGGGGAGTTGCATGTCCTCTCCATAAACAATAGATGCCCGAGGTGGGACTCTCAGGCGTTGCCCTTTGGGCAAATGTGGCATTCCCGCCCGGGGTCCTTCCACAAACTCACTTCAATCAGTCTGCCCAGCTGGCACGCTTTGACATTCAGGAGTACGGCACATCGAAGTTGCTGTGCCCGGGGGGTGCCCAAAGGGCGTATATCAAGGCTACTGCCTGTATACGGCAGGAGGAGCAACTCTTGAGTTTGCCCTGGCGGCACTAAAGGAGGTTAGGCCCTCTAACCAGTGGCTGCCCCACTGGGTTGTCGATACCATCTCACAGGCTTACGGGGCCAGTGGCCGCCCCCTGCCATCAGGCTGAGATGCCACTCTACAAGGAGCATCTCAACATATTGGGCTGCCCTGAGAGGGGTGCCCCTGGAGACCATCTGCGCCGCGGCGTCGTGGGCGTCTTCTGGCACATTCTCCAGTTGTCATCAGGTCAATGTCGCCACTCCCCATTCTTTGGGCGTGGTCCTTTTGCCGAGCTCCGCTGCTTCCAGTGGTGAGCAAGGGCTTGGATTCTTCATGACATTGTTGGTATAGGTCATCCAGTGCTAAAGCACCGCCTCTGGCGGTCAGTAGGGACGAAATAGAACGATAGTTACGGCTGTAACTACGGTTCTATGAGTCCCGGATGACCGCCAGAGTTTCCTGTCACTCAGAATTCTTGTGTGCTCGCGAGAAGATTCGGGGAACAGATCCTCTGACAATACCGGCTGATATAGCCGGTGTCACGTGGGTCACAGGTGACTTTGTTGTTATTGGTACTCGAGCTGCGCATGCGCGCGATGGACATATCCAGTGCTAAAGCACCGCC
Organism: Pseudochaenichthys georgianus; assembly: GCF_902827115.2. NCBI lineage: Eukaryota > Metazoa > Chordata > Actinopteri > Perciformes > Channichthyidae > Pseudochaenichthys > Pseudochaenichthys georgianus. Next base: position 51,126,351 of record NC_047505.1, on the reverse strand, counting down.
TCTGGCGGTCATCCGGGACTCATAGAACCGTAGTTACAGCCGTAACTATCGTTTTAGTGCATGATACTCCTCCAATGAACTCCTTGGTGTACTTCCTCAACATGGTGACATCACTATGTACTACTGTAACACTTCTATTGGCTAGCGCTACAACACTTTGTAAGTGAGAGGCTAAGGGGCGGGACATCTTTTAGCTGTTGACCTATCACAACAGAGCTCGTATGAGTTGTCACTTTAAGTGTTAACAATTACTGAATAAAACACAAAAGTGTAAATGCTGTTTTTATGCCTTCAACAATCCCTTAGCTAGAAATAATGATGCCTTTCAGTCAATATTCTATTTGCCTAAATGTGGTCAAATGTAACATCTAACAACTCTGGAATAAGGAAATGAAGACACGGTGGGATTTTCTAATTGTACAATATCTCCTGGTTTCTAAAAGCAATTATTTCACAAAGATAATAAACAGAGATGAAGTCAGCTGGAGGTGAGACGCTGCAGACAGGGTGTTCATGAATTAAAATGTAAATAGATGAGAGCCGCTGGGGACAGAGATATGACAGCCACTAATGTACTATCTACTCTTTAATTAATGTTGTTTAACACGTCACCCTGAAGCCACTCATTGTTCATGTGCAGGATTACAAAAGGGATACACGAGTTTCCAGAGGATCTTTTTATTGTGTTTTTGATACCTCGTGTCCCACATCTGGCTGTGGAGCACAGAGCCAAGCGGGCAGCTGTATTCTCTGAGCATCAAAGCCTCAGCTGGCCTCAGGACGGGTGATTCATGATGTCAGTAATTAAGCACTGCTGCCGATCTGATGAGACGTGAGAGAGGGACAACGATAACGCACAATAATATTTCTCGTTTTATTTTCACTTTAAGATTCAAAGGTTTTATTGTGAAATGCACCATAGTGATAGCGGAGTTGCCTATTACAGTACACACACACACACACACACACACACACACACACACACACACACACACACACACACACACACACACACACACACACGCACACACTGTATGAGCCACACATTTGGATTTCTGTTTCCAGTAAGTTAATAAAAAAACACTATAGAAAATCTACTTTGCAAACAAGCACTGACAAGCACACACACACACACACACACACACACACACACACACACACACACACACACACACACACACACACACACACACACACACACACACACACACACATGATTTGTGACCATATTAACCACCTTGTCTCAGTTGCTCTGCCGTGAGAGTATGTTGTGGATTTACTGTCTCTCTCTTTATTCCTCACACACATCATCCCTCCTGTCTTTCTCCCCCTCCCTCCCCTCGTGTTTAAACAACACACAGCTCTGTAATTCATCTCTTATCAGCCGGTCACCCCCCCCCCCCCCCCTCCCCCCTCCGAAAGACTAAAGTCTGAGAAATAAATGTTCCTGCGAAGATGACAAGATGTAAGCCGGATCAGAGGAGATGGAGTTTCTGTGAAAGTGCGACAGCTGGTGTGATAGAGTCTGAGGGGGGAGGACACACACACACACACACACACACACACACACACACACACACACACACACACACACACACACACACATGAGATGGAACTTTTCACTCGGGACATCAATTCTGTGTTTTATCGTACTTTAATATATAAAATCTAATAATTTTTGACATTTTAATCTATGAGAAAATATAGTTTAATGTCACTCGAAATGCAGATAAAACGGAAGAACGAGGCCGAAAGCAAATTGAGAAATTATTTAAATAAAGGATCTCATGTATCGTATACTTACTTCTACCACTACTCACTTCTTCTTCTCTTCTTCTTTCTTCTCTTCTTCTTCATCTTCTTCTTCTCTTCTTCTTCTTCTTCTTCTTCTCTCTTCTGTTCTTCTTCTTCTTCTTCTTCTTCTTCTTCTTCTTCTTCTTGTTCTTGTTCTTGTTCTTCTTCTTCTTCTTCTTCTTCTTGTTCTTCTTCTTCTTCTTCTTCTTCTTCTTCTTCTTCTTCTTCTTCTTCTTCTTCTTCTTCTTCTTCTTACGACACATTCTCTTCTGAATGACTGCCCACTCCTAAACAAGTGGTGATGTTGTCAGCTCTTGTAATGCGTCGTCTTTTGTTTTTGAGCGTCTTGGTTTCTGCACAGACGTAGCAGAAACTACCCGAGAGTCAATATGTGAGTTATCAGGACTCAAAGTGAATGCTGACGTCTCTCTGGTTCTGTTGGACTTCTAAAGAGGGAAGAAGTGTTTAATACATTTCTTTTGAAGGTGGTGATATTTCGTTTTATCAACAGCTTCCACTAGTGGCCAGAAAATATATCATACTCTTAAAAAAGCAACACGCTTTAAAAAACATATATTTCTTAGCTTAAAAGAACTTCTTCAGGCTGAAAAATGATGATGTTTTTTTTGTCAGGACCAAAAGCAACAGACGGGGTTATAACGCTGACGAACAACCCCTCAGCATGAAGAAGTACTTATACTTATTTGCAAGTATTCATTCATTGAACTGTACAATCAGTATGTGTGGGGGAAACCTCTGAAGCAATAGGAGTCAGGACTCAAAGAGACACGATGGAGAGCTGGAGCTTTGACGGCAGACAGTGACGGTTTATTTGGAGCTTCGGCCGGAGAATTCACACGACATGTCACGGGCCACGGTCTGACCACACGGTAGAGATGCCACAATCAGTTCTGAAGAGCCCTCCTGTAGCTCCAGGTTTAACTAGTTCAGAGAGAATAATCAACATTCCTCAATAGATAGACCAGCTGAGGACACTGAATCACAGTTGTTGACGCTCATGGCTCGAGGTCATCTACACCCTGAGAAGGATGCTCCAGGTCCCACAACAATAGCTATCTCTGACCGAGAGTTGCCCGATCACAAACTGGTATCAACAGAGATAGCGGCTGCTCAAGGCTGGTCAGCTGCGTCAGAGGGCGAAAGGTAAACATGTGGGGCGAAATTATTCCCTGACGAGTTTGAGGACAGGTGGATTCTCTCCAGAAAGAGTTCACATGTCTTGAAGTGTTATGGGATGATATCCTGGAGTGGACTCTCTCTAATCTGCAGGACCTTTCCCCCCCCCCCCCCCTCCCCGCGTCCTGCTGTTATTGGGTACAGACGTTGTTGGGTATGAAAGTGACGATTGATCTGACGCCGCTGTGTTTCCGCAGATTCCCGAGCGGACCGAGCCGACAGGAGGAAACTCTTCAGACATTACACCGTCGGATCCTACGACAGCTTCGACGCTTCCAGGTGAAAACACCCCCGTTTCTAATATTTATCTATTATATAAATGCATATTCTGAATATTTATTTATGTTCTATATCTATGAGTGAGAAATGATCCAATTATATGAATGTATATGCAAACATTCATCAGTGTTATACATATCGTTGGGAATTGAGTAAAAAGCGATACATACGGTACGAGGGATTGTGTCTGCACGTTTCATTTCTGTATTTCCTTTAAATCCCCAATAATGTCTCGGAAAAAGTTGCATAAAGGGTACGTCCTTCTTTACGTGACCTTTTTTTAATACATGCATTAGAAGCTTTTTTAGCAGCTATACGACTCAATGAAAACAATGTGTTATTGCTTACATAGCGCAACATAAATACACATTTTTCATTCAGGAGACGATTTTATATTCCTGTTGTATCATGTGATCGCCGCGTGCCACCTCCAGTATGGATTTTGTGTTGCGTCGAAATCCTAGAATCACTTCAAGGGAATTCGTCCAAGTTTGCACACAGGTGGAATCAACTAGAAATGGCTGATCACACAAAAAGGTCACCAACAATGTTTTTGACGATAGCTGACGAATTAAATGCGAATTAGGATTAAAGGAAAACACTGTGTAAACTGTATGGGTGTGAAACTATATTTATTATTTATTTATTTATAGAAGGACCATGCATACAAAAACATTAATCCCAGCAAAGAGAAGCGATGCCAGATTATAGCTAATAGCTCATTTCCATCTGTGGTCCTCAGACAGGTTCATAACAATCAATAAACAAATAACATTGCATGATCTCTATCAGTCAACTATTTTAAAACCTGATTTAAGTACAGCTCAGTAAATTAATACATAGTACACGAAATACACTTACATGATCTCGGTCACTCAAATAATTACAAAGCCTGATTTAAATGTAGGTTCCGAACATAACACTTAGTACACCTCAAATACACTTAAATAAAATATCTAAGATATAGTATGACAATACAGTTCAAAAAAATAAAGTCAGATTACAGTGTCATTAATGTTGGCATGATGGTTGCTTAATATCATTTTTTTTGCACCACAGGAAAACGAGTTAAAATCAGTACAGGTTTTAAGTTCAACTGGAAGAGTATTCGTGCTTGATGGCCGTAAACGAAAAGCATCATAATAAGTCATTGATTTCTTACTTAAGATAATGTTCTAGTGTTAAAAATAAACCTATTTAATTATTTACTATTCATTTGAATGACTTTTAAATCATAGGTAACTCTCGAAAGTAGGTCAATGATCAGAAATGTTCGTCCAGCGCTGACTTAATGTGTAGCTTTATTTGACCAGGTTATTCTCTTGAGGGCTAAACATCTGGGAAGTCGTGGCCGCTATCAGATAAAAGGCAAAAACAAAACACTTGAAAATAAATGAAGCGGTTTTGATTCTGAGGCGCTGCTTTAAGGTCATATTGACAGTTTGTCATCAGCTAATGGATCAGTCACACAAAATGCATCTGATGTCTGAGATTGACTTTGACAGGACCTGATTAAATCATTTCCTAGGTTTAATAATAGCAAATATGTTCTGATATATTATTCTACCAAAATGGACTGGACAGATTTACACCAAGGTGTCAGATTTGAATCACTCTTCTAATCCGTGCACACTGTGAGACAACATGACAGGGTCGTGTAGTAATAAATATTATAATGAAATGTGTGAGGAGACACGGGACGAAGGACAGCGTGACTTTCACCTCATTACCCTGCTGGGTTTCCTCCACGCTGGAAGGTGGATTCTTTTTCTTGTAAATGTCCAATGTAGGTCAAGGTGAATCACTTCCTCCATTAGAGGGTGAGCTGGGCGTAGAATAACGAAACACCCATGTGACTCGAAAGATCCTGGGGAAATTCAAACTGGAAATAAAACTTTAACCTGGATATAGACATTTGTATTATTACCTTCCTGATGATTAAAAGCGTGCCATGACTTATATTTTCTCTACATCAAATATAAAACTGTTATGGAGTTTCTAAGGTACTTGCATCAAGACCTTCCTTTGCCTTATCATCGATTTTACTTTAAATGTGAACAATATTTACTAAATTAACATCATGCCGTATCGAAGAAGACTTGAAACAAGAGATTGAGACCATAAACTCATCCGGAAAATGTTTAATTAAGTAATAAATCAAATTAGAAATCAGGCCATTTTCTGCTAGACTTCTATACAATATGAATTTTTCTTTTTCAACCAGTAGAGTCGCCCCCTGCTGGATGTTAAAGGGAATACATGCATAAGTGTATCGATAGAACATAAAACAAACAATTTAATATGTATAATTGCGCAATTGTAATAATTAAACAAATGATGTTAAAATACTAATGTTAGCAAGTTTAAAACAGTCAATAAGGATTGTGATTAAGTGTTTTACTCTCAATAAAGCATAACTTTCTATAAATCATGTTATATTGAAGAAGACCATAACATCATCTGGGAAATGTTCACTGAGGTAATACATCAAGGGAGAAGTGTCTTATAGACTTCTATACAATCCCAAAGCATACGTAGCTTTATTGTCTATTGTACTTTCAATAGGAACATCATTTAATAAACCAACATGATACCATATTGAAGAAGACCTAAACTAGAGATTGACACCTTAAACTCATCAGGAAAAATGTTGACGGAAGTAATAAATCCAATAAGAAGAAGGTTTCACTTCTCAGAGACCGGTTCTTGATTTAAAGCCCATCATGGAGTTTGGCCCTCGTCCACCATGACGGATAATTTATTCAACATCGTTTTTCCCCTGCAGCCATCCTTCATGCAGTTTAGCAGCTGGATGTCTGTCTCACCGCGGTGTCCTTGAGCCAGACCTCCAAACTGCAATACAAAGTTTCACATGCGCACAGAAAGACTTAAAGGTCCCGTGTCATGGCCGTTTCTCCTGATCATACTTCCATTGCTGAGGTCTAGAATACATTTACATTGTTCAATGTTCCAAACTCACATTGGTTTCTCACAGCATCTCTGTATAGCATGTGTATTCACTCTCTGTCCTACACGGCTTGTTGGAGCTCCCCCCCCCCCCTCCCTATGAGCCCATGTGCTCTGATTGGTCAGCTCGCCCACTCTGTTCTGATGAGTACACCACCGTTGCAGCGGAACATCAGTCAGTATGTGTTAAAATGGCGTTTGTTAGCAACCAGGAAATGACACCAGTAATGAGAAACAGATGAGAAAGCTGCGTGGGGTCTGGGTGCCGTGTCGGCGGGACGTTGCGGGGCTCGCTGCTCCGGCCTTTGAGGCTCGAGGAGCGGAGAATGTGAGCTGGATTACTGGCGTCGTTTCCTTGTTGCTGCGTGGAGTCTGCGAGACAGCGAGACACCGCGGAACTCAGCACACACACACACACACACACACACACACACACACACACACACACACACACACACACACACACACACACACACACACCACACACACACACACACACACACACACACACGGATTTGGTTGGCGTTACGTCACTATGACCAGGAAGAAACAAATGGAAAGAGAGAAATCTCCAACGAGGCGTTCTGAGGCAGCAGACAGGTCTTCTCTGTGTTAGAGTTTTGCTCGCTGCAGGGTGTACTTTGAGGGTTTGTTAAATAAATCTTTAGTTTAGTTTTTTAATACATTATTAACTTAGTCTCTAAAATATAGTGGAGGAGGAGTATAAACTAGCAGAACATATATAATAAAGGAAAGTACGGCTACAAAGCATTGTCCTATAGTTAGAAGTACAATTCCTGCATTCAAATCTTAATTTGTCACGGTGTGTGTGTGTGTGTGTGTGTGTGTGTGTGTGTGTGTGTGTGTGTGTGTGTGTGTGTGTGTGTGTGTGTGTGTGTGTGTGTGTGTGTGTGTGTGTGTGTGTGTGTGTGTGTGTGTGTGTGTGTGTGGGAATGCTGGGAGATAACCTTCAGTGGGTGTCGGCCTCCCTTACTCTCGAGACAGATTTTTCCGTTGCTAAGGGAACTGTTGCTAGGACGGCGGTCGCACCTCTCTCTCTCTGCTAATATAAACTGGATAATGCTCCTCAGGCTGCGGCAGCTAACTCAGCCTTTAAGTTTCACATCTCCAGATTCTTCACAACGCGGGAACGTACCATCTTCTACTTTCTGTGGACTGCTGTGTGTTCTACAGGTTTTAGTGTCTGCAAAGGCCACACTCCCTGGGTTCCCTCCAGAGGAAGATTCTCTCCCACACACTCCCCCCTCCCGGCATGAAACACCTCCATTGGACTCCTTTGTTTACTTCAGGAAAATTGTGACATCACTATGTAACCTTGGCACTTCTATTGGCTATCTCCAACACATTGTACGTGATAGGCTAAGAGGCGGGACATCGAGAAGCAGTTTTCTAAGGACAGAGGGTGTCATATTCGTATTCATGTCCTGTATAAACTTTAAAGTCCCCAAAAAACTATTTAAAATGTGTGATATCGGACCGTATACAAAATGATTTCAAGGGACTCCATGAAACTCCTATAATAGTTTTATTTTGAACACTTGTTTTACAGTTGAGTGAAAACTTTTAGATGATAGAAAGTTGATGTTTGAAACGGTTCTTTAAGTGTTTTGACTATAGGAAGATTGATTAATATTTAGGTCAAATAAGGACACAAATATAAGTCTTCTATAGTTAAAATATATAAAATATACAATGATCCATTCTTCAAGGGACCCTTTTAAACTCCCTTAAAGATTTAGATTATTAAAAGTTGTTGTTTCAAAAGTTAAAGCTTTACTGTTTTAACTAAGGATAACAATTTGATGGAATATAATAAAGAATCCCCATTATCAGCATTATTTATCAATCACTCAATACAACAATTAACATCAGTCAGTAAATAGACAGGTTTCAAACCATGACACCCTGCTGTTCACACACACACACACACACACACACACACACACACACACACACACACACACACACACACACACACACACACACACACACACACACACACACACACACACACACACACACACACACACACACACACACACACACACACACACACACACACACACACACACACCCTCCCGATCCAGTCGGTGTGTTCCGTAGCTGATTGCAGAGCACACCTTTAGACATCCATTCACACCGATCCTCCACTGCTCCCTCCCTCCATCTGGCTCTCTCTCCCTCCACCCCCCTGGTACAGCGTTGATCTCCAGCTTTCCTACCCGCCTCATCATGAGCCATAAGCGGCCACCAACAGCAGCCTGATGTCGCTTCTTCACCGGCGCCCGGAGCCTCCGCAGCGGCGGTAGCGGCGGCGTATTTTGGCGGAGAAACGCGCGTCTTTCTTCCGTCGTTTTTTTTTATTCCAAATCCTTTTTTGTGTGTCTGGAGATGCTGCTGCGGGGCCGCTGTCATACCGTGTGATAGAGAGCGAGGAGGCGGGGGTGGTGGTGGTGGGGTGGGGTCGGGGTTTCCCTGCCCTGCCCTGGCCGGACTAGCTCTCCCTCCTCCAGCATGAACCTCCACTCGGGCAGGGCGTCCGTGGCCATGCTGCGGATGATGGGCTGTGCTAACGGGCGCTCTGCTCGGAATCTCCTCCACAGTGACTGCGTGGTGGACGAGAAGTCGGTGGTGCTCCAGAAGAAGGAGAATGAGGGCTTTGGCTTCGTGCTGCGAGGGGCAAAAGGTAGGAAAACACATTTGGACTTTTTATGTTTTTTGAATGTCTGTTTCTGTCAATCTGCCCCCCCCCCCCAAATCATCACACGTTGCAGTTGTACTCGCTGCAACATCTGCATTTATACCTTTTGCATTTAAACATTTGGTGCATTTTTTTTCGTGCTTTCTTGGCTATTCTTAGATCTCTCTTGGAGGTTTATGTGGGAGAATGCATGGAGTGATGCCTCCCCCCTCCTCCCCCCTTTAAAAAAATAAGTTCTGCAAATAAAAACACATTTCAATGCAACTTTTAACCTGACCGTCCCTAAAGCCTTTGCTCGCCTCTTTCTGACAATATTCCACAAAAACCAACAAATCCTGCACTCGTTTTTGCTGCAAAATCTGCATTTTCGTACTTCTTGCAAACCCGTTTTGGGGCTTTTTTTCAAGCATTCTTGGCTATTCTTAGATCACTTTAGAGGTGTATGTGGGAGAATGCATGGAGTGATGCTGTAGCCCCCCCCCTCCAAACAACAGCATGCAAATAAGTTCTGCACACATTTGAATGCAACTTGTATTATGACCTTCCCTGAGGCCTTGTGCGCACACACACACACACACACACACACACACACACACACACACACACACACACACACACACACACACACACACACACACACACACAGTAGAAGTGTCGGATGCATTATGACAGCATGTTGACGTTAACCCCCCCTCAAAACTTGCCCTCATTTTTATTTTCTTCGCGTTTCTTAAAGGTTAAATCTGCCTTTTAGGGCTGCAAAAAGCATCTTGAATACGACTTCAAATCCCTCTTTTGAATCTGCTTCTGGTTTATGTGTCTGGGTGTATCTGGACAACCCCCCCCCCCCTGCCACATGATGAGTTGTTGTGATACACACATGCAGTTTGATGTTCCTCCAGGCCATGAGATTGGCTCTAAAAATAGCCAGTTTGAGCTGCTGTTGCTGCTGCGTCTCTTTCTATGACGATTCTCGCCATGTCATAATCCACGTTGCATTCCACAACTGTGCGATTGGTCTACGCCGCGGTTACTGTCGAGAACTACATTTAGTATTCAGTCTTTTTTTTTTTTAAGAAAGAGAGGAAGAGGGGAGGCAGTGACGAAGAAGAGGAAATTGGTTTAAAAAAACAAAACAAAAAACATGAGGAAGGTTCTAGTCCTTCTGACACACTCTGCTATCACCCCGGGGGAACTGACCCAGTCAAGCTTATCCTGCACGGGGGTGAACACACACACACACACACACACACACACACACACACACACAGACACACACACACACACAGACACACACGCACTTGAGCTGTCACATAAGCTCACATCCTTTCCTCTGCTCTCTGACGTTTTTCTTTTTTACTCTCCATCTCCATCCTCGTCTTTCTCCTTCTCTGTGTCACACATTCGGGCAGACACCACCCAAAGAAACTCATCGTCACATTCATGTAAATCCCCAGAATCCCCCCCCCCCCCCCCCCCCCCTCTCCTCTCTCTGGTGCTTCCAGTACTGGGATGAGTTATAGGAAGTGTCACTTGTCACCACTGGTTTCTCCCAGCCTCAATGTTTGTGTAACCTTCCCGAGAGCCAGAGGGAGCCGGAGCCAGCATGCAGCGCTGACTGATGTTGAAACATTAAAAGCAAAATTCACTATTAAACATAATGTGTTGGTCTGCATGTGCGTGGAAGCATCTCTTGTTTGCATGGCGGTTTGAAGTGTTCCTAAAGGGACAGTACACACAACATCAGAGCCTATTGCAACCCAGTCTCATGGCAGCTTGGGAAATGGTCATGTGATTTCATGTACTGATGTCGTCTTTTTATCAGGACAAAAGTCGGGATTGAGGCGAACAAAAGTTGTATATTTTTCCCCATTTTTTTAACCGTGACTAAAAATGTAAAAAAGTCACAATTATTATTGCTTTTATTTATTTATTTCATTATTTTTGATATGCTGTTTGTGTCAGTAAGAACACAAGTCTAAGGGACTGAGGAGACCAGAAGCTGGATATTATTTTTATTTATTTATTATTTTTTAACTTAAACTGCTGCTTTACTAACGATAATAATAATCAAATCAAATCAAAGTTTATTTATTAAGCATATTTAAAAGCGATTTTTGGTCGGGCCAAAGTGCTGTACATGTAATAAATACTACAATCACAATAAAAGAGAATAAATTACAACAGACATATAAAAACACAGGGAAAAGTCAGGAGTCATGCTCCGCTCTGACTAGAAGGCCAGGGAGAAGAAGTGAGTCTTAAGAGTAGATTTAAAAACCCCTAGGGTCTGGGCCGACCTCACATGGAGGGGCCGAGTGTTCCAGAGCCTGGTCTTGGGCACTAGCAGCAGCAGCTGGTCAGCAGACCTTAAAGCTGGGGTGTAGCGCAGGAGGAGTTCAGCTATATAGGCCGGAGCCAGCCCATTTAGGGCTTTAAAAACAAATAAAAGGATTTAAAATCAATTCTGAACCGAATTGGAAGCCAGTGCAATGAGGCCAGAATTGGGGTGATGTGGTCCCGCTTTTTGTGGCCAGTGAGAAGAGGCGCAGCTGCGTTCTGAACTAGCTGCAGGCGTCTAATTGAGGCCTGATCCATACCCACATACAGAGCGTTGCAGTAGTCCGACCTCGAGGTAACAAAGGCGTTAATAACCCTTTCCAGGTCTAAAGATAAAAACGACTTGGTCTTGGCCAATAGTCGTATTTAAAAAAAGCAGGATTTGACTACGCTGCTGACCTGCTTATCGAATTTAAAGGCGCTGTTGAAGGTCACTCCAAGGTTCGTGACAGAGGGGAGGATATTATTTTTGAGGGAGCCCAGAATATCAACCGGGGAGGCTGGAGGTCGGGGTCCAAAAAAGATAACCTCAGTCTTGCTCTCATTGAGGTTGAGGACATTTTGGCTCAGCCAGGATTTGATCTCTGCTGAGCAGTCCATCAACGGCTGTAATGAGTTGACATTTGAATTGAGTGGCAGATAGATCTGTACATCGTCGGCTTAGCAGTGGAAGGGGATGTTGTGTTTTGTGAGAATTGAACCTGGGGCAGTATGTACAGTAGAAAAAGGATGGGACCCAGAATCGAGCCTTGGGGAACCCCACAGGTAAGAGGGGCTTTGGCAGAGGAGAAGGCACCTAGCTGCACTGAGAGGCTGCGGTCTGTCAGGTAGGACCTGAACCATGCAAGGGCAGAGCCTGTGATGCCTGCGGACTGTTCAAGCCGTGACAACAGGATGCTATGGTCCACAGAGTCAAAGGCAGCTGTCAGGTCCAACAGCACCAGGACAGCTGGGCTACCTGAGTCAGTGTAATGATATTATGCAGGTCAGTTAATCAGGTAAAGACTCAGGACTGGGGAGACAGGAAGTTGTTTTAGTTTATTTGTGTTAAAGCTTGACAGAAAAAGACGTGATGTAGGCACCAACAGTGAGACATTTTAGTTTGAGTTGTCGAATGTCTGAGATATCGGTCGTAGAGATGTCTGCCTTGTGTCCAATATAGACACAGCTTTCTCTATAATCTTTTCCCTCCTCTTCCTCCCTCCTGTCAGCGGACACGCCCATCGAGGAGTTCACTCCCACGCCCGCCTTCCCCGCCCTGCAGTACCTGGAGTCGGTAGATGAGGGGGGGGTGGCCTGGCAGGCGGGGCTCCGGACGGGGGACTTCCTCATCGAGGTAAGAGCTGATACATGTCTTTTCTACATCAACATGTGTCCCCTCTTCTTCATGTCTCTTCTACATCAACATGTGTCCCCTCTTCTTCATGTCTCTTCTACATCAACATGTGTCCCCTCTTCTCCATGTCTCTTCTACATCAACATGTGTCCCCTCTGTGGAAAGAGACTCTGAAAGTTTCAGGAACAAAGATTCTCTCTCTTTTTGATCCATTTCTATAAAAACCTGTCTGAAAATGAGCTGATCAGATTTCGGCCACTTTATGATGTCATAATGATGTTTTGTCTTGAGTAACCATTAGCCAATCAGCAACCAAGGTAACCCCCCCCCCCTTATCACCTGAATCTCCTCCTAGAGCACCATTGAGTTCTTTGTAACCAAATGTCTCTCAGAGGGGCGTGGGGAGGGGCTCCTTGTTTTCATCTAAAGTAACAGACAGAGAATCAGCACTTTGGAAACAGGGCTGAAACAGAATGGATTATGGGTAATGCTGCCATGATCTGTTTGGTGTTTCAGCCAATCAGAGACAGGCTCTGTATATATCTGAGACCTGGTGCAACATGTGCCAGAGAAAGATGAATCCTGAGGCTTTTGATCATTGTTGTTGGATTCTACCCTGAAGAAAATGAAACGTTGACCGAAATCAAATGTATTGTGTCTGAAGATTTCACTTAACTGTCAAAGGTTTATTTTAAGCAATAATATGAAGTTTAAATATTAGTTTCAACTGACCTAATACAGTTGTGTGAGATTTGTTGACATAGTACACTTAATGAAAGTCAAAGTCATGGTTCTGAGTGCCTTTGCTAAAGTCAGCTATAACATAGGATGTGCACTAGCTCTTAAGTCTTCAACAAATATGTGTGTTTACTCAGAGCAGATCTAAATGCGTGCCTCACTGAGCAGAGTGTGTTTTCAGGCGGTGTGCCGTCTGGTTTTATGGCTCACTTGTATGTGCTTGTGAGAACATCCTATTACTGAAATGAGTTTGAACAAGGCTTACTTTTATTTTAAACTCATCAGAAATAATATCAATTATGTGATTGGAATCAAAGCAGCAGTTGAGCTTCTGATTTGGAGGATGACCTGTGGTTAGAATCATCTCTTCAGATGCAAAGTGTGCAAACGGAAGACGTTGCTATGGGACGAATGGAACTTTTCTTCCACTCTCCTTGTCATCACGTAGTACAGGTACTATGTAACAAAATGGTTTCTCTGCATCCGACCCATCCTACTGTTAGGAGCAGTGTAGGGAACGGTGCCTTGCTCAGGGACACCTCGGTAGCACATGGGGTGTTTCTCAATGTCGAGTACGCTTGCTTGGTAGCACATGTCTTCCGAGTCACTTGCTTCAGAAGCGAGGCAAGAATCCTTCCTGGCATTCGGAAAACGAAGAGTGGAACAGGCGAGCGTCATATGAGAGGCCCCGCCTTACATTTTCCGCCACAGATTTGGGGAAATTGGTCCGTGCGCAAAGCATTGTGGGGATTTTAAGACCGCCTCGAAATTTCTCGCTACGAAGTAGAATTCCAAGTATGCTGGACATTGGAACAGTCCTTCGGCGGCACTCGATGACGTAGTATGCTTGAAATAGTGGATCTGGAGCAGCTTTACTCGACATTGAGACCCTTGGTCTTGCCGGGACTTGACCTGGTGACCTTCCAGTTGCCAAGCCAAGTCCCCTATGGACTTCGCCACCACCACTCGCTGTTTATTCCCTGAGTAGCATGACGGATTGTTTGGGGTCTTTTATTTGTGTGAAATGTATCCGGATGTAATGTAGACTTTATATGAAGCTGTTGACATTATTCTTGCTCATGCTCCTGTGTGAGTCCGTACCTTTGCAGTGCAATATAATACCTACAAATTCAAGGTATTACACATCCTTCAAAAGGGTCTGATATTTTACGTTCGTTTCAGTAGGGATGGCTTTATACTGCTTTCTCATGTCTTTTTTCCTTCTCTCAAAGTAATACATTATTATGTATGCATTTCCATTGATGCGTTTAGCTTAACCAGCAATCTAGAAAAACACAATTCTCGTAATAAATATTCTAAGCTAGCTGTCAACATGATTCAGTCATATAGTATAATAAGGCTGCTTTCTAATGAATAGGATAAAGAGAAGAGGAGTATTACGATGATCATGAATTCTCAATGCCGGACTGATGTTGGAAAATAAAATACTTATCCTCAGTGTGCATGAGAACCTGATGAATTACATAAATTCAAATGAAATGGTTGTATTAGTTGATTTACTTGTAGTTATTCTACTTAATGTCAGTGTTTGCTCTACACATGATGGTAATTATTACAACCTGCAATTGATGCCATTTCCACCTAGATTTAAAGAATTAAAGACCGTGTAAGAATATACATAAGTTATCTTAAAAGGTTCTGAATAACCAACATGTTTAACATTTTAGTTTTCCAAGTTATTTTTCCAACAAAGGAAGCGAATTATTTGCATTTAAGGAAAGATTTTAATGTGTTCTTCTTATGTAAGTAATGCATTTTAAACGAGCAAGCATCTGGTAAAGAAAAAGGCAACCATTCTTGAAGTCATTGACAATTAAAAAGTACAATTGTAAACAGTGTTTATTTGTTTATAAGTAAGTCTAGAGCCACAACAGAGTGGGTTAAAGTTATAATGTGCAAGAATGAAAAGATAACATGATATAGAATAAAGATATTGAAATAAACATAAGAGGTTAAAGGTGGGGTAGGTAAGTTTGAGAAACCGGCTCGAGATCGCTAGAATTTGAAAATACACAACCGGAGAAAATCTGCCACTTCCTCACAGAGCCCCTCCTCCAACACACACAGACGCGCACATGACCAATGAGGGTACGAGATAAGTGTGTGCCCCGATGGAAGGCTGACAGGCAGGTAGGCCATCCAATCGGTTGTACTTTTTACAGTATTACAGCTTCTACAGATGACATTTTTTTATGGATTATTTGTCAAAGCACTTCAGATATTCATTGCTGTCGGGATGTTAAGAGCATTCCATGGAATATAACAAAAAGTGTATCTCGAGCCGGTTTCTGAAACTTACCTACCCCACCTTTAAGAATATAATATTAAATAAAACCTTGATCCTTGAGATATCTTGAAATAAATCAAATCGCTGATACTTAGATATATAACGTTTTTTATGAAGCCTGCACTAATATAAATGACGTTTTGTAATATTCCAGCTCCTGGGGCTTTCTTCCACGAGCCTCCATAGTGATATAATAATAATTAGTTGTGTACGTTATGTACTATTGGAGCACGGCGCCTCACTTCATGCATTGTTATACAAGGATGTACAATCGTGCAGGGTGTTATGGTATATTCCAGTCGGAGCTGCAGCCTCACCGTCACATCGCTGCTGAGAAAGAAAACACAGTCTGAGGGAAAAGCACATTTTCTATTTTGAGCGTGCACTCTTCCTCCTGTATGACTCCATAACGGCAGCTCAGCGCTGGGGATGGGTTTGTTTAGTGATTCTGCTAAATGGAGCATCAAATGAGAAGAACAAACTGACTCTGCAGCGCTGCCTCAGTGTTTCTGCAGCTTTAACATCCTAATATGTTTTATCTGAAACATCTGTTGACCCCCTTCAATCATATCATCATTCTACTTCTGTGTGAAGCCAAAAAACAGCAGATGCATGTTTGAACGATGCATACACGAGGTTTAAAATGTTATGCAAGGCTTTTTGCAAATATTAAAACAAGATATGATTCAAGCTAAATACAAACATGACAATCAATGAAGACAGATAGTAAACCATACACCGATTACATTCTTTAATTTGCAGAATATCACCACACTCACACTCACTGTGCTTTCTATTTCAACATTATTCTGCTGTTTCAATTTAAATATTTAATGAGCATTGAATGCATATCAACTAAAGCTGTGTATTTGCATGAACCTGGCATTATGATACATGATACACTTTGGTACTTTAATCGAGACAATACTTTAAAGTGACTTTTAAAACCTAATTTGGGAAATCTGTCATACATCAGCATAGTATAAAGTACACACTATATCATAGTTAAGAAAACATGTCTTTTGCATCAATGCGCCACTTGCTCTCTCTGTTTAAATAAATGGCTAAAGATTTCCATCCCTCCACAAAAATCCAATGAGATTTCTCCATTGGATTTTGGGTTCTTGCAGAAAATCATCTCTGTGTAAAACAAACGTTTATGATGCTTACATGTTTTGTTCAGCAGGATAATCTCCACATATTAACACCACTTTATGACTTTGGAAGTTAAAAGCTAATGTTGGGCTATAAAGGAATTACAGCACGGTCACATGACTTCACGTCACCACCGCTAAGCTAAAGGCGGCTAATGTTGGGCTATAACTAGGGATGCTCCGATCGATCGGTCACCGATCGAGATCGGCCGATACTCACTCTCTACCGATCGATCGGTGCTCTCTAAACATGCCGATCGCATTACGTAAAATACATGACACTTTTCTCTGTGTGCGGCAAAAACAAGCTCGCCAAAATGGCTTCACCGGTCTGGCATTATTTTAAGGTGTCCGAAGAAGACAGTAAAATAGCGGTATGCAACGTGTGTGAAGCAGAAATCCTGCAGCTCCGCCCGCCGGACCGGTGAGCGGAGCGGAACACACAAGAGTTAGACCTAACACACTTAGCTATTTTATCTACCTCTGGAACAAGCTAAACTAGGCATTATAAATATATGTAATCTTCACTGTCGAGTCACTCATTACTGGATCAGTGAGCTGCATGAGATACTGACAGGCTGTCAGGAGAGGGAGAGAGGAGGAGAGAGGGGGAGAGAGGGGGGAGAGAGAGAGGGAGAGAGGAAAAGAGAGCGCTTCCGCTCATTTCTCCCGTGTTATTATCCAAAGTGAATGTAAACTTGAATAATGTACATCATTTGAATGTAATAATTAAGTTGATTGTTGTTTGTGGAAGCTCCAGTGAATGAGCCCCATTAACTGAGTTTTAAACATCACTTTAAATGGAAGATTTAAAGCGATGTTTAAATCTTCCATTTAGGCCCCGCCCACTCGATCGGATCGGCGATCGGTATCGGCCGATACTGATTCCGGAGATCGGCGATCACCCCGAAATTGGCGATCGGAGCATCCCTAGCTATAACGAAACTACAGCACTGTCACATGACTTCCCGTCACCACCGCTAAGCTAAAGGCAGCTAATGTTGGGCTATAGAGGAACTACAGCACTGTCACATGACTTCACGTCACCACCGCTAAGCTAAAGGCGGCTAATGTTGGGCTATAGAGGAACTACAGCACAGTCACATGACTTCACTTCACCACCGCTAAGCTAAAGGTGGCTAACGTTGGGCTATAAAGGAACTACAGCACGGTCACCTGACTTCACGTCACCACCGCTAAGCTAAAGGAGGCTAATTTTGGGCTATAAAGGAACTACTGCACGGTCACATGACTTCACGTCACCACTGCTAAGCTAAAGGCGGCTAATTTTGGGCTTTAAAAGGAACTACAGCACGGTCACATGACTTCACATCACCACCGCTAAGCTAAAGGCGGATAATTTTGGGCTATAAAGGAACTACAGCACGGTCACATGACTTCAAGTCACCACCGCTAAGCTAAAGGCGGATAATTTTGGGCTATAAAGGAACTACATCACAGTCACATGACTTCACTTCACCACCGCTAAGCTAAAGGCGGCTAATGTTGGGCTATAGAGGAACTACAGCACTGTCACATGACTTCCCGTCACCACCGCTAAGCTAAAGGCGGCTAATGTTGGGCTATAGAGGAACTACAGCACTGTCACATGACTTCCCGTCACCACCGCTAAGCTAAAGGCGGCTAATGTTGGGCTATAGAGGAACTACAGCACTGTCACATGACTTCACGTCACCACCGCTAAGCTAAAGGCGGCTAATGTTGGGCTATAGAGGAACTACAGCACAGTCACATGACTTCACTTCACCACCGCTAAGCTAAAGGTGGCTAACGTTGGGCTATAAAGGAACTACAGCACGGTCACCTGACTTCACGTCACCACCGCTAAGCTAAAGGTGGCTAATGTTGGGCTATAAAGGAACTACAGCACGGTCACATGACTTCACCACCGCCAAGCTAAAGGCGGCTAATTTTGGGCTATAAAGGAACTACTGCACGGTCACATGACTTCACGTCACCACTGCTAAGCTAAAGGCGGATAATTTTGGGCTATAAAGGAACTACAGCACGGTCACATGACTTCAAGTCACCACCGCTAAGCTAAAGGCGGATAATTTTGGGCTATAAAGGAACTACATCACGGTCACATGACTTCACTTCACCACCGCTAAGCTAAAGGCGGCTAATGTTGGGCTATAGAGGAACTACAGCACGGTCACATGACTTCACTTCACCACTGCTAAGCTAAAGGTGGCTAACGTTGGGCTATAGAGGAACTACAGCACGGTCACCTGACTTCACGTCACCACCGCTAAGCTAAAGGCGGATCATTTTGGGCTATAAAGGAACTACATCACGGTCACATGACTTCACTTCACCACCGCTAAGCTAAAGGCGGCTAATGTTGGGCTATAGAGGAACTACAGCACGGTCACATGACTTCACTTCACCACTGCTAAGCTAAAGGTGGCTAACGTTGGGCTATAGAGGAACTACAGCACAGTCACCTGACTTCACGTCACCACCGCTAAGCTAAAGGTGGCTAATGTTGGGCTATAAAGGAACTACAGCACGGTCACATGACTTCACGTCACCACCGCTAAGCTAAAGGCGGCTAATTTTGGGCTATAAAGGAACTACAGCACGGTCACCTGACTTCACGTCACCACCGCTAAGCTAAAGGTGGCTAATTTTGGGCTTTAAAGGAACTACAGCACGGTCACATGACTTCACTTCACCACCGCTAAGCTAAAGGCGGCTAATGTTGGGCTATAGAGGAACTACAGCACGGTCACATAACTTCACTTCACCACCGCTAAGCTAAAGGTGGCTAACTTTGGGCTATAAAGGAACTACAGCACGGTCACCTGACTTCACGTCACCACCGCTAAGCTAAAGGTGGCTAATGTGGGGCTATAAAGGAACTACAGCACGGTCACATGACTTCACGTCACCACCGCTAAGCTAAAGGCGGCTAATTTTGGGCTATAAAGGAACTACAGCACGGTCACATGACTTCACGTCACCACTGCTAAGCTAAAGGCGGCTAATGTTGGGCTATAAAGGAACTACAGCACGGTCACATGACTACACATCACCATCGCTAAGCTAAAGGCGGATGATTTTGGGCTATAAAGGAACTACAGCACGGTCACATGACTTCACGTCACCACCGCTAAGCTAAAGGCGGCTAATTTTGGGCTTTAAAGGAACTACAGCACGGTCACATGACTTCACTTCACCACCGCTAAGTTAAAGGCTAATGTTGGGCTATATAGGAACTACAGCACGGTCACATGACTTCACGTCTCGATCGCTAAGCTAAAGGCGTCTAATTTTGGGCTATAAAGGAACTACAGCACGGTCACATGACTTCACGTTACCACCGCTAAGCTTAAGGTGGCTAATGTTTGGCGTGATGACGTTTAGTCGTCTCATTTAAACACTTGTTAGCAACCAACGTTTTTAAATTGGGGCGGTGGGTGTGTGTCGGTGCAGTTTCTGTTTATTCTGTGTTGCGGTCGTCATGATGTAGTGGTGATGCGGTTGCCATGGCAGCCGATTGGCTTTAGTGTATAATCCCGTTAGAGATGACCTGCAGTGCTGAGCTGCTAAAATAATATTTTTGACTGAGCACAAATGTAATCCTACAAATGTATGAAACTTCTTTAAGAATATTTTTAAGAATGACTATTTCCAAAGCCTTTTTTAGCTTTGATAAAACTACTACTCAATGAGAAAAACTGTTTCTTTTCTTTGCCAAACGACAATTTTAGCTATTCTTTCTTCCTTTATTCTTCCCAGTGCGTGTAAAGCAGTGGGACGGTGCAGATAAATAAAGTAAAATAAGCATGCTAACTTTTTAAATAGAAGAGGCGAACACACATATATATTAACATCAAATAACTACTGTGAAAATAAGCAGCATCATAATGCAAGTATGTGTGTATAATGCAAGAGTAAGGAACTAACAGCCATTAATACCAAAAATAAATAGTAAAAATATAGATTACACATGAGTCTGTATTGTGCAACAAGCCCCTCTTGAAAGCAAATTCCTTGTCTCTTTTAAAGCACATTTTATTATTTGTCATCAAAGAAGGTGGAGGACCAGTGATTATCTATCATAACATATGTGATTTAGTTATCGCTAGCAAGTGGATTGTGGAGTACTACCAGTGATATATCTTTTTATCTTACTGCAATGTATTTCAGAGCACCTGGCCTTCTTTGTAAGTCCACAGAGAGGCGTGTGTGTGTGTGTGTGTGTGTGTGTGTGTGTGTGTTGTGTGTGTGTGTGTGTGTGTGTGTGTGTGTGTGTGTGTGTGTGTGTGTGTGTGTGTGTGTGTGTGTGTGTGTGTGTGTGTGTGTGTGTGTGTGTGTGTGTGTGTGTGTGTGTGTGTGTGTGTGTGTGTGTGTGTGTGTGTGTGTTTAAACATCTGGTTTTGTGTCCGCCAGACTGCACACATGGCCTGTTTTTCCTTCTGATGTACATTAGCAGAACATTTCCCTTTGCATGCATGATTTAGGGCTCGGCCGAGCATCAATCTTTCATCGCTCTCTTACAGCTTGGCATGAGGACGAGCCATTCATTCAGTGCCCTCGTACACAGCCACTCAAATCATCTAAATGTGTTTAAGTGGGTGCTTGTGGGGGTCCCCATCAATAACCGCTGTGCAGTCTTCATATCGATGCAGCTCGTTGATTTCGAGGGAAGCCGTCTGCTGCGGCGTGGCCCACTTTCTATTTATATCTGGTTCACCTTTAGCCGCACTTGAAAGGTGAAAATCATGAAGGTCAGATTCTGACGATGCGGAAAGCCATTACTCGTCTCTCTGCCCTCTCCTATTTCGGTAAAGGGTGTGTGAGTTGTGCCTCGTAGCCACAGCAGGTGGTTGGTCGCCATAAGTGCACATCCTTATGGATCACTGCTAATTAAACGAAAGGCTGAGTTCATTTTAAAGAGGTCCTATTTTGCTTTTCGGGTTTTCCCTTCCCTGTAGTGTGTTATGTAGCTTTTTGTGTTCCCTCCATCACTACGTAACACTCGTTTCTACATGGAGACCTGACACAGTAGAGACACTACATACTGATATACACCTGAACATCAGCAGGAGAGGACTCTTTAAAGTAGAGACACTACATACTGATATACACCTGAACATCAGCAGGAGAGGACTCTTTAAAGTAGAGACACTACATACTGATATACACCTGAACATCATCAGGAAGAGGACTTTTTAAGTAGAGACACTACATACTGATATACACCTGAACATCAGCAGGAGAGGACTCTTTAAAGTAGAGACACTACATACTGATATACACCTGAACATCAGCAGGAGAGGACTCTTTAAAGTAGAGACACTACATACTGATATACACCTGAACATCATCAGGAGAGGACTCTTTAAAGTAGAGACACTACATACTGATATACACCTGAACATCAGCAGGAGAGGACTCTTTAAAGTAGAGACACTACATACTGATATACACCTGAACATCAGCAGGAGAGGACTCTTTAAAGTAGAGACACTACATACTGATATACACCTGAACATCAGCAGGAGAGGACTCTTTAAAGTAGAGACACTACATACTGATATACACCTGAACATCAGCAGGAGAGGACTCTTTAAAGTAGAGACACTACATACTGATATACACCTGAACATCAGCAGGAGAGGACTCTTTAAAGTAGAGACACTACATACTGATATACACCTGAACATCAGCAGGAGAGGACTCTTTAAAGTAGAGACACTACATACTGATATACACCTGAACATCAGCAGGAGAGGACTCTTTAAAGTAGAGACACTACATACTGATATACACGTGAACATCAGCAGGAGAGGACTCTTTAAAGTAGAGACACGACATACTCATATACACCTGAACATCAGCAGGAGAGGACTCTTTAAAGTAGAGACACTACATACTGATATACACCTGAACATCAGCAGGAGAGGACTCTTTAAAGTAGAGACACTACACACTGATATACACCTGAACATCAGCAGGAGAGCACTCTTTAAAGTAGAGACACTACAAACTGATATACACCTGAATATCAGCAGGAGAGGACTCTTTAAAGTAGAGACACTACATACTGATATGAACCTGAACATCAGCAGGAGAGGACTCTTTAAAGTAGAGACACTACATACTGATATACACCTGAACATCAGCAGGAGAGGACTCTTTAAAGTAGAGACACTACATACTGATATACACCTGAACATCAGCAGGAGAGGACTCTTTAAAGTAGAGACACTACATACTGATATACACCTGAACATCAGCAGGAGAGGACTCTTTAAAGTAGAGACCCTACATACTGATATACACCTGAACATCAGCAGAAGAGGACTCTTTAAAGTAGAGACCCTACATACTGATATACACCTGCACATCAGCAGGAGAGGACTCTTTAAAGTAGAGGCACTACATACTGATATACACCTGAACATCAGCAGGAGAGGACTCTTTAAAGTAGAGACACTACATACTGATATACACCTGAACATCAGCAGGAGAGGACTCTTTAAAGTAGAGACACCACATACTGATATACACCTGAACATCAGCAGAGAGGACTCTTTAAAGTAGAGGCACTACATACTGATATACACCTGAACATCAGCAGGAGAGGACTCTTTAAAATAGAGACACTACATACTGATATACACCTGAACATCAGCAGGAGAGGACTCTTTAAAGTAGAGAGACTACATACTGATATACACCTGAACATCAGCAGGAGAGGACTCTTTAAAGTAGAGACACTACATACTGATATACACCTGAACATCAGCAGGAGAGGACTCTTTAAAGTAGAGACACTACATTTTTTTCTGGCAGAAATATCTGGCAATGTTTGTTTTAATGTCTAAAATGTCTCTGTTTTGAACATTTCTGAAAGTGTCTCTGTTTTATATCATACACAAACTGAAAATGCAGTCATTTAGAAACATCCCCTACGACAGAGATGAACGTTTTACTATTTTCCAACAGTTCACAGAGTAATCTAAGAAAACACTCTCCAAGTGAATCTATAATGTAAATAATCTGCATGTACAGCCCTAACATCCTACAGAGGGATGCACACACAGCTTCACTAGATTAAAAACACACTGATGATAACAAGGAGAAATAAACCAGCATTTAGGAAAGTCTCTGTAACAAAGTGTATCTTTGAGAAGAGAGTGACTGTCAAAGAGCTGCTGTCGGTGTGCCCGTCCTTTAGAGACATGCTAATGCTTGCAGGAAACAACATGTACAAACAAGTTGTGTGTGTGTAGCGGTGTAGTGTGTGAGAAGGTATATAGAGTACAGCACTTACTCTCTTATATAACACCCGACTCTGGCCAGGAGAAAGTTGTGTGACCAGCGTAACATGCAAATGCATCTGCCTCCCGTGCCCCCAGGTGGTGTGTGTGTGTGTGTGTGTGTGTGTGTGTGTGTGTGTGTGTGTGTGTGTGTGTGTGTGTGTGTGTGTGTGTGTGTGTGTGTGTGTGTGTGTGTGTGTGTGCACTTGTCCTTCTGTCAGATCTCTGCCTCTCGGAGGACTGCAACACAGCACACAACTGTCAGTGTGCAGTGAACTAGCACAGGCAGTCCTCACCATGTCTTTCTGCAAAAGCTCTTAAAGGAAAAGGAGGAGGTGTGTGTGTGTGTGTGTGGGGGGGGGGGGGCAGCATCAAATACAAAACATGCAAAGTCTCATATTCCTGCAACGTGCGCACGCTTTGATTTCTGCAATGAAAGGCTTCTGTGTTTTTGTTAAAGCTGAGATGTTGCCCCAGATGACAAGGCAGGCGTGTCAGACCTGATCAGCCCTTACGTTGTGTTCGGGTCTCCCGTTTCAAGTTACAATTATATAATAACTACGCTCTAGTTTTTTTTATCGGAACAAGGCTTCATGATATCCTCCACAACAGCTATCCAAACACTACAGGACCATTTTAGCCAAATCTGAAGGTCTCAAATAAAAAGTGTATCATTTGGTGTTGGGGTCTGGGGAGACCCGGCAGAATTGTTTTGGGTGACTCGTGGTCAAATTTGGCCCAATAAAAAATCATCTTTGACTTTAGACACCCCTCCCCCGCCCCTTCATACACTGTAACAATCATTTTTCGCAACATGCACCTGGTCTCCCCTCCCCCTGCCCCCCTCCCCCCACAGGAACTCCACCTTTCTCAAAGAATATGTACACTAACACTTCAAATCAAGTTTTATTTATACAGCACATTTATAAACGATTTTTGGTCGAGCCAAAGTGCTGTACATATAATACACTTTACAGCAAATACAACAGCACAGTGTGTACAGAATATCAGTATGACAATACGACACCCTCTATCCTTAGACCCTCTGTCCTTAGAGCCTCTGTCCTAGACCCTTCACATCGTACAAGGAAACACTTCCGGAGAAAACCCACAGTTTAAGGGAACATGGGAGAAACCTCAGGGAGAGCAGCAGAGGAGGGATCCCTCTCCCAGGACGGACAGACTGCAATAGATGCCGTGTGTGAATCCAAGAGATAATACATTTTACAGCGTATAGACCGAATGTTAGGAAATGCATGTGTCTGTAATAAGAAGATGAATCCACGAGGATGTCAGCTACAGTCCTGAGGAAGCCATCAGGGAAGCAGCATGACGAGACCCAAGGCAGGACCGCAGAGACAGGTTCAGCCACGACCCGAAGTCCACGACTTAATCCAGAACTCAGGATAGAGGACACAGGACACAGGACTACAGCAAGAGGATCAGCCTCGACTCCGGATCCCGGCGTAGATATAGATACAAAACAAGAAGAAAGATTTGGCTGGGTTAATGGGAACAAGAGAAGACACAGACACAGACAGAGAGGGAGAAGGTCATTGGATAAGAGCTATTCTTGATAACCCTCTAGAAAGATCTCATGAACTTCCCCACTCGATCTATCAAGACCCGAGCAGTTCTATTAGAAGTCCAAGGTAAAGGCCCCGGCCGGCGCACACCGCTCATGGAATCCCTCACCATATGAACTCTGACCCCTCAAGTGTACAAGTGAAGAGACACCATGTCTCAGCTCCTTTTTAGAATAGTATGTCTTCTCTTCTCAGAGAAACAAGGGAATGAAGAGAACAGCCAGAAACAGGAAGAGTGGCACAACATGACTACGTGAATGCATTCTCCTAAATATTAAACGAGTAAGAGATGAAGAAACACAAAGCCAGAAATTGAAAAGAAAAGGCACCATCATGCTTCCCCTTAGAATAGGGTGGAGATTATGAAGACCCAAATTATGAAGAGGCGACATGGGGTACTGGTGAAGAGGGACAACAGTGAGAAGGCCCAACGTATCCAACGTACTAGCACTCTCCAGAGAGACAGGAAGTCAAAGTATACGCCGAGAGGCACAACGTGACTACGTAAATGCACTCTCCCGTATACATTAGTTCAAGGGAAAGGGGGTGAAAAACTAAACTAGTCAAAAGAAGGAAGTAGAGAGGCCTGAATGCCCTCTCCTAGATTCAGGTAAAGGAAAGAACTGGGGAACAAACAAGTACAGGAGGAAAGGCCCAACGAGTCAACGTCAACACTCTCCTGGAATAGTTCCAGGTGAACGGGGAAGGAAGAATATAGTGAGAAACAGAGCTGAGAACGCTTCCCCTCTAGTCCAGGGAGAACATGCAGGATAAGAACCAGAGATAGAGAGCACAACAACCTCTTCGTCAGCACTCCCACGCCTGGATGAGCGACTCTGAACACACACATGCACGTGTGCAATATGTTTTGGGCCATAACATTAAATTACAGCAGCATTGTACGGTTATGAATACGTTAGTTATGATGTAGTTAAAACAATATTGGATGATAGTCCTTTTTTGTGTGTTTTGGACCGAGATAAATCAGCACCATGAACGGAAACAGCTTTCGAACACAAGGGTTAAAAGCGAGATGTCTCTTAAACAGCGGTGTTTTAGCTGGAGTATATTCATCTGTTTTTAAAGAAATAAATAACGTTAGATTTATATTATCTATAGATATATATATTTCAACTGTTATATTTACTGTTAAAGTTTAATTGTATTCCATTTTATTTGATTACAGTATATTCACTTCTAACTCATGTGCAATGGCGTTTCAACATGCTGCTTTGACAAAAAGAACCTTTGGGATAATTAAAGTATATTTGATATAATCTAATCTAATCTTATTTAATACAAAAGCAGACAAATCTAAATGTAACGCATTTCTGCAGCTCTTTCAATGCACATATGTTTAGCATTCAAAGCTAAAGACGGTCACACCTGTTTCTCTTGCGTTAGAATTAAAGAATGCTGCAGGAAGTTTTTGATGAATAATAGTATTCAAATCATTTTCAAAGTACTAATACCTCTCTGTGGAAATACTCTATGTTCGTCAGAAAGCGATAAAATGCAGTGAAATATAGAAAAGGAAAACTCACCAACAGGCAGTCAAACCTTTCTCCCACTTCTGTTGCTGTCTGGCCTCGTCTTTCAGATTCGTATTCACGGTTGCATCTCATATATCTGTGCTGGCAGAATACCTTTCAAACGTCTGCAACACTCCTTGGTTTAGCGTTAGCATTAGCTCGTGTCTGTGTCACTCATTGCCCTGACCCAGCTCTGCTCAGAGGAGGTTACCTGTTGGCTTATTAAAGGCACAATCCTGTAAACCTCTGCCTGGAGTTTCTATTTACATTGAATTCTCTTGTCTTTGTGACTTTCCTTTAGCCTCTATAAAGATTTAGCGACAAGTACCAGATCTTAAACATGCATTTACAGTAAGAGGAAGCTACAAAAATGGCGCACTGCTGAAAACAATGCAAATATAGCGAGCCTATAAATGCCTCAATAGCAACACTTTGTTGAGCTTTATCAGCAATGTTTAGTTCACCTGTTTATTATCACCCAAACTCAAATTGAACTCGTCTTATGTAAACCAATGTGTACAATTTCTTATCGTATTCATTGCAAATATATATAATTCAAATGTTTTTCTTATTTGAATGAAACAACAACTATTGGATGCTTTTTGTGCACATGTGTACTTGTTCTTTATATATCTGTATACACTTGTTGTGCGCTCTCATGACAAAACTACCTTTAAAAAAATGTATAGGCAGAAGTTGTCAGTGTTCATTTCTGTATTGTAAGATTATGTTCAAATTATAAGAAAGACAAAAAAAAGAGCATAAGGCTGCAGTATCACAAATTGTCTCTAAAGCAGGGGTATCAAACTCAATTTCATCGCGGGCCACTTCAGCATCATGGTTGCACTCAAAGGGCCGGTTGTAACTATATAAATATATAATATACATAAAACATTATATTACATTACTGCCTCTGCATTGGATTATTTCCGGATAGGGCAAGAACTTCATAAATAACTACGTCTGAAAGCAGAAGTCCAGGGCAAATAATTGCAAGTCTCTGCAGTGCGCATGTCACAAAATGAGATGCATTGTGGGACATGTAGTTTATGGGCAACCTGCTTCTGTAAATCGGCATCCATCCATCCATCCATCTTCTCCCGCTTATCCGTGGTCGGGTCGCGGGGGTAGCAGTTCCAGCAGAGAGCCCCAAACTTTCTTTTCCCAGCGAAGAGAAGAGATATAATCCCTCCCCCTGGTCCTAGGTCTACCCCTTGGTCTCTTCCCAGCTGGACGTGCCTGGAACACCTCCCTAGGGAGGCGCCCAGGTGGCATCCTAACTTGGTGCCCGAACCACCTCAACTGGCTCCTTTCGACGCGAAGATTTGTAAATCGGCATGTGACCATATAATAAACTATATTATGTTCTTTGCAAGCTCTTGCGGGGCCACATACAATGAAGTTGCGGGCCGGATTTGGCCCCCGGGCCTCGAGTTTGACACAGGTGCTCTAAAGGGATAAGGAGGGCATTTTATTCTGTTGTTGTTATTGTACACAAAGTCCCATGAAAATACAAATCAACAGAACTGTACCTACTAACAAGTATTGTGTGTATCAGGCTGATATTTATTTTTCCTCTGTGCCATCGCGCTCGATTGTTGTTAAAAATGATCAAACATTTGTCAAAAAGCCACATGGGCACTGTTGTGGCGAGGACCACATGTGGATTAATCCACCGCTGAAAATAGTCCCCAGGAAACGCACTATTTGATAGTAAAAAGCTCTTTTAGGAAATGATTTACCCTCCAGTGAACTGAAGCAACACATTGGTTCTCACGTCATGAGGTCAGGGAGGGAAGGCTGTGGTTTTTAGGATATTGTCGGGACTAGAGAAGAGCATTTTAGTTTGTGTAGATACATTAAAAGTAATTTGTGTTACTAGACATTATTCCACTTCATCATAGCTTTATTCGTGTTATTTATTTCCTGCTGAAAGATAAGATGCAGAGTTAGATCAGTACACAAAGCACCTTCATTAGCTCTGAGGTCTGTGAAGGCTTTCTTGATTCAGTTTGATATCCTGTCGGGACAGAGCGAAGTCACCACTTACATCGTTACGTTTCTTAAGACCTTCTTCACAGTGGCGATGTTCGACTGGAGGTCACTTGAAATTGGGAATTTGTTTTACATCAGTAGCAGGTTAGTAACTCTTCAATATCAGAATCATATAGTCGATGAAGCATCAATAGAAATCATATATCAGGAATACATTGGATTGCACTTTACTGTATGGCCCATTCCTTTGGGACTTTGGGAACAAGAAGGTCGTCGGTTCAAGTCCCTGTCCGACCAAACAGACCGTGAATGGACCTGAAGCTTGCGATAAAAAAAAGATGATATTATCAACAGTTAAGATTACTTCTGTGTTTTTGTTCGGGAAAGATCGCCATTGTTTTTCAAGTAGCTGGTGGAGATGCTCATGATTATCAACGATGGATTTGTTCAGTGTGCTTCGGAGGTGTTGAGTACCTAAGTACATATACTTGAAGTACTGTATTTAAGTACACTTTTGAAGCACTTAATTGAGTATTTACACAAACTAGCTGCGCCTTTACCGGCTTTGATAACACTGTGATGCATCAATATTTAGTTGTCTATTCTGAAACGGACCAATCTGCACAATGACTACTTTAACTTTTGGTACTTTAATTGTATTTTGATGCTGATACTTTTGTACTTTTACTTGAGTAACATGTTGAATGTAGAACTTTTACTGTAACAGAGTATTCCTACACTCTGGTACTTCTACTTTTACCGAAGTGCAATATCTGATTTCTTCTACTTTTACTCAAGTACAAGATCTGAGTACTTCTACTTTTACTCAAGAACAAGATCTGAGTACTTCTACTTTTACTCAAGTACAAGATCTGAGTACTTCTACTTTTACTCAAGAACAAGATCTGAGTACTTCTACTTTTACTCAAGTACAAGATCTGAGTACTTTTACTTTTACTCAAGTACCAGATCTGAGTACTTCTACTTGTACTCAAGTACAAGATCTGAGTACTTCTACTTTTACTCAAGAACAAGATCTGAGTACTTCTACTTTTACTCAAGAACAAGATCTGAGTACTTCTACTTTTACTCAAGAACAAGATCTGAGTACTTCTACCTTTACTCAAGAACAAGATCTGAGTACTTCTACTTTTACTCAAGTACCATTTTTGAATGCAGTACTTTTACTTGTAACAGAGTATTCCTTCTACTTTTACTTCAGTACATAATATGAGTACTTCTTCCACCTCTCTTCTCCACCACAACTCCTAAAGTGTAGCATCGTGCAGCCTGTAAAGAGCTCTGACCTCAAAGACTAGAAGATGCGTCCAACGTCTTGCTGAAGGATCTCCTCTTCCTCTCCTCTTCCTCTCCTCTTCCTCTCCTCTTCCTCTCCCCTTCCTCTCCTCTTCCTCTCCTCTTTCTTATAGCTTTAGTTTTGGTCCGTTGTCTTTATGCACGCTCATACCTGTAATCCTGCACCACGTCAACATCTTATTGTGTACAGAGAAGTTTGCCTGCAGCTATTACACTTCCTGTTTTCAGAGTTTCAAAGGAACCCACCCGAGGCGGGAAAGTCTAGGTAAATATAATACAATATAGCTGTGGGAGGCTGAGAGTCACATGGAGCAAAGATAATAAAGAATACATTGCTCAGAGCTTCCCCTCGGCCCAGCGCAGCTTAGACAGATGGCCATATAATCACTATTTTGACAGATTCCAACTGATTGAACCTTCCAAAATCATCGCGAATATGACTTTCATAATCCCTTTTTTATATAAAACAACAACAACTCCATATTGGATTCCCCATATGCACTTTCTTTTGATAATATGGATGTGTTGCTGTTTGCGTTCTGTGCATGAGCAAACTATATTTTTTCATTGTTGCCCATCATTTAAAGGGGACCTATCAAGCAAAATGCACTTTGTGATGTCTTTTATACATCAACATGTGTCCCCGGTGTGTCGGGGAACTCACGCAGCGTCAGAAAGTAAAACCCTCTTTCTTTTCCTCCGTGACCAAAATCTCTAAAAACGGGGAACAACGGAGCTGATCCAGATGTGCGTCCGATATGACGTAACATCTGAAATGTGGACCCACGGCCCAATCAGAAAGTTGCTATCAGAAACAACGCCTGACTGTTTTCGACGTAATATGATCGGTGTTTACATTAGCATCGCTAACACTCAGAGCTAACCTGCACTGGAGAACAGTCCCCGTACTATACCGTACTAAGCCGAGCGAGGCCCTGCAGTGAAAATGCGCCATAACACACACACACACACACACACACACACACCGTTGGCCATCGGGAGCAACGACAGTGTGTATTCTTAAAAACGTAGTTGTGCAGCTAGGTCTACGTGGACAACAGATGCATGAAAGAAAACGTCATGTTTTTATTTATTTTTCAACATTTGTTATTTATTTTTATTATTATTATTATTTTGTGTTGTTTTTAATTATTGTTTTATGAAGAAAAAAAAGCCATTCTTCTAATTACTCTGGAACTCACTACATGTTGTTTCTGTTTCGCTTTGCACCTGCATGAATCCAAACAAAAATAATCATTTATTATCACTATTTCTGAAAGGTTGGAAACACATGATGTCCGTCAGTGGGTGTTTCCATGACTACTTCAATGTTAATATATCATCTTATCTTATAGGTGGCTGTTTGTGTTCCTTATTGAATGTGATATGTCCCGTCAGTGTCAGCTTCCTGTTGGACATATTGATTATTGATTGTTGGTGCTTCGGATGTGTGAGGAGCGAAGGCAGCTCCATCTTCATGAGCTCCTCTCAGCTGTTTACTCACTCCCCACTTCCACACTTTAACACAATCAATACTCCTCACACTGTGCACACACACACACACACACACACACACACACACATGCTGGGGCTTAAAATAACAGAGTGGGAGCGTCGCCTCCTATAACTGATTTATTTATAGGTACTTTACGTGCTCAGAGACCTGCTTGTTATATTTAAAAAGAAACACAGCACACACACACACACAAAACAAGGAAACATGTTAAGATGGCCGCACAGGGAGAGGAAGAAGTGGGAAGGAGTCCATTGATAAAAAAGTATATCAAATTAAATCCCCATGAAATGATGAATGGTATGATCCACCACACACACACACACACACACACACACACACACACACACTGATTACATCCCCAGCAGTGGTATCACACAGCAACTGTTGCTATGCAACGGGAACATGTTTCCTCGGTGTGTACACAGTGATAATGCAGCTTTTACCAGAAAAGCTTAGCACAGTGTGTGTGTGTGTGTGTGTGTGTGTGTGTGTGTGTGTGTGTGTGTGTGTGTGTGTGTGTGTGTGTGTGTGTGTGTGTGTGTGTGTGTGTGTGTTAGCAAACTGTAAAGCTTTGTATTGTTAATAATATTTGTGTGCGCTTCTGAAGATGGAATATTTGTATTTGATGCTTATCGTAGTTCCCAGAAGAGTGCCTCTCTAGTCCCACTGAGGTAGTGAACATGTGTCCTTGTACATTTAGATTCGACTACATTTACTTTATTGATCCTAAATTGGGAAATGGTGTTGCTGCTGCTGCGTGTTCAAAAGGCATTGCACATGGAACGGTCCAAATCTGTTCCATTATTAGAAAGGCTGCAAATACAAAAACACAAACGTGCCAAAGCACCCGCTGATCAAAGCACATGCGCAGCGTTTAGGAACCCTTTACCAACTGGAGGACCGATACTGGCCGTAGCAGACATTCCTCTGTTTGGATGTGTGCTAGTTGGGTTTACATAATGAAGTATCCATTGGTTTCCTCTGTGCTGCAGCAGAGGCGTGTCTCTTTCCTGCGCTGCCATTGGCTCACTCCTCTGACGCGTTGCAATACATTTTCTGACACTTTTATCCAAGGCTATATGTGACAATAAGAGCATTCAACGATCAAGAAACTATACAAGCAAGAATCCTGCAGGTGCTTTCGTTTAAATGAGCCAAACCATTGTAATTGCTATTTTTTATATATTTTTCTTTATTTATTATTTTCTTTATTTAATTAAAAATTGTAACTATTTTTAAAAAAAATCTTTAATTGTGTCCAAGGTGCTGTGGAAACACGTGTTGATCCCCTTAGTGCAGTGTGTGTGTGTGTGTGTGTGTGTGTGTGTGTGTGTGTGTGTGTGTGTGTGTGTGTGTGTGTGTGTGTGTGTGTGTGTGTGTGTGTGTCTGGGCTGTGAGTGTTACACTATAGAGCCTGCAGTGTCACTGTCTGAGTTTATTCCAAGAGAAAGACTTGACGGACCGTGTGTGTGTGTGTGTGTGTGTGTGTGTGTGTGTGTGTGTGTGTGTGTGTGTGTGTGTGTGTGTGTGTGTGTGTGTGTGTGTGTGTGTGTGTGTGTGTGTGTGTGTGTGTGTGTGTGTGTGTGTGTGTGTGTGTTAGCGAGGCTTGCTAATGTAAACAAAGACGAGATTACGTCCAACACACGTCAGGCATTGTTTCTGACAGCAACATTCTGTGGGTCCACCATCCGAAATTACATCCTATCGGCCGCAAATCTGTATCCGCTCGTTGTACCCCGTTTTTAAAAGATGTGGGTACGGAGGAAAAGAGAAAGGGTTTTATTTTCTGACGCTGCGTGAGTTCCCCGACACACCGGGGACACATTGATGTATAAAAGACATCACAAAGTGCATGTTGCATGATGGGTCCCCTTTAAGCCCCTGTCACACTGTCCCGAAGTTGACACCCGATGGACACACGAATATGGAATTGTGAATTTCGCACGAAGATGGCCCCGAACCACACGAAGGCAACATTTACATTACATTGAAGAAATACAACTGCAATGAAAGTACCAAAAACAATTATGTTACAGTACTATGATACTGTACTGATATCTTCAGACTTTGTTCTCTACTTTATCCGTCTTTATATGTAGAAGATATTACGTTTTCTCCGTAATGTTGTTTCCATAACAACAACAACTTCCTGTCAACTGTCCTTCAAAATAATATATTATATCCTTTTTAGTTTCACAGAACACAAATTGGGTTATTTACATAATATGTTTACATGATTTTGTTGTGCAATAAAACAACCCGATGGACACACGATAAAGGAAATTCAAATTCGGCTGTGATCGTAGCAACATCGGGCCGTTCGTGAGGGCATCTCAAGCCATCGTATGACCGCTGGCGGAGTTTCTCAGGCTCCGGCAGCAACTTCGTGAGCGGGGGCAAAATCTTTGGCATGCCAACAAATAGCCGAAGGACCTTGCGAAGGTTCATTTTCGTGTTGAATTTGTGTGTCAATTTTGCCCTTCGTAAGGCCATCGTGAGGGCATCGTGTTATCATCGGTGCCATCGGGCATTCGCCCCGATCAGAGTGAGGGCGAATGCACCGATGGTAACACGAAGATGACACGACTTGACAAGATGCCCTCACGAGTGCCTTACGAAGTTGCCGCTCACGAAGTTGCTGCCGGAGCCTGAGAAACTCCACCGGTGGTCATACGATGGCTTAGATGCCCTCACGAACGGCCCGATGTTGCTACGATCACAGCCGAATTTGAACATTTCCTTTATCGTGTCCATCGGGTGTCAATTTCGGGCCAGTGTGACAGGGGCTTTAAGGAACAGGGAGGGACATTATTCATTATTTCTCTCTGTCTGTATTTCTATCACTGAGACGAGCTGACCCCTCCCTGCTCCGACAGCTGGATTAGCAGCGTGTGTTCAGATTATAATTGGTTAATTAGATTACAGCAGAGAGTTGGGATGTAGATCGGAGTAGATTGGATTTGATGAGATGGATTCAGGGCGTGTTGGCTGAATGTGCCGGATGATGCTCAATGCTGTGGAACTATTGTAATGGTTATCATAACGGTAATGGCTTCTGACTGAAGGGCGGCCTTTGTTTCATTAAGTTACCACATTGAAAGACACTTAAAAAAACAACCACAGATGAGAAATAAATAACACATGAAATATGTAATTATAATTTAAATCATAATAAAACATTTTCCTAATATAAATACTAAAATATTTTTTTTTTTAAAGTATTACATATAAAATACAAATACTCATTATTAATGTGATAATTTAAAAAGAAATATTTTAAAATTAAAACTAATAAGAAAATAAAAAATGTCACACAATTTATAATAATAATAATATAAACAACAATAAATAAATACAAAAATAATACAAAAAGAATAAGAAAATTAAATACAATTTAAAATATATATGAAATAATAATAAAAACAAATATAATATTACATAGTGTACTGGAGCCTATTTCTTTGTGTTTTTGCATCAGCGTGTGTGCGTGTGCGTGTGCGTGTGTGTGTGGTGTGTGGTGTGTGTGTGTGTGTGGTGTGTGTGTGTGTGTGTGTGTGTGTGTGTGTGTGTGTGTGTGTGTGTGTTATTGACTAAACTGTAAATGTTCAGCCATAAAGCTGCTTGTTCAAAGCTGTTTTTTATTGTTGTTATTGGGCCGTTGTGTGCATTCATTCATAAACCACACACACACACACACACACACACACACACACACACACACACACACACACATATAACTTGTGTGTCACATACGTCACACCAGCAGAAATAACTGAAAGATAATCAATACCTCTATTCGTCTGCATGTAACTGACCTCTAGTGCATGTATTTCTCTCTGTTACTTTCATACAGGAATAATTTACGTCTTATTTTTTAAATCTGCATTCCACATTATTACTGGCTGAACACACATTTGAAAGCCTCTGAAATGCAGCATAAACATCCAGGAAAAGTATTTAAAAGCAAAGAAGTGTGAACTGTAAAGTCTTGTTGTGTATTTAATAACACGTTGTGCTGTAAGACTTGGATGTCATAGAGAGAGTTACTAAATGTCTGCCATTGTTAAACTATAGGCCTGTGGCACATGTTATTGATTGATTTTAGCCTTTGCAGACCATTCACATGCACACACACATTTATAACACACTACAGGAAAGACACAACCCCACAAAAAGCAGAATAGAGCCTTTTTAATATAATTTCTGCAGAAGGAAACATTCATGAGTTCACTTGAGTGTCCTTCAAGAGTACTTACATAGAAGGGTGAAAAGACCGTGAAGGTTACATAAGGCTACTTCTATAGTGCAGCAGTGTGTGTGTGTGTGTGTGTGTGTGTGTGTGTGTGTGTGTGTGTGTGTGTGTGTGTGTGTGTGTGTGTGTGTGTGTGTGTGTGTGTGTGTGTGTGTGTGTGTGTGTGTGTGTGTGTGTGTGTGTGTGTGTGTGTGTGTGTGTGTGTGTGTGTGTGTGTGTGTGTGTGTGTGTGTGTGTGTGTGTGTGTGCGTGCGTGTGTGTGTGTGATGAAGGGAACATGAGGCCACACTCAAACAGCTGTCGGAGCATTTCCCTTTCATTACCAAAGAGTTTGTTCAAATTAAACCGGTTTCTCTTTCTCTCTCTCTGTCTTCATCCCGTCCCCGTCTTCCTCATCCTCCTCTCTATTCATCTCTCTCTCTTTCATTTTGCTCGATAAGCCGGCCACTCCACTATTTATCTGAGAGAGAGAGGAGAGTAGCGGTCATATTGAATTAGACCGGCCGTAATGAGATTAAAAACCTGCCATGTGGGCATGCAGGAGAAAAAGATGAAGTGTGTGTGTGATTATTTGCACAACCTGAGTAGTGTGGGTACCAGTAGTTCATCGAGTGGTGCCGGTATGAGTCCTACATCCCTGAAGTGAGTCAGTATTTTAGCACTTCCTGTCCCCTGGTCTGAACTCTGGAAGTCTATGGTATCCTGTTACATAAAATATGTCAGTAAATACCCCACTGGTAAAGTGAAAAATTGCGGTTGATAAAATGTTTCTTAATGAGACGACTAAACGGCATCACGCCCAACATTAGTCACCTTTAGCTTAGCGGTGGTGACGTGAAGTCATGTGACCGTGCTGTAGTTCCTTTATAGCCCACCATTAGCTACCTTTAGCTTAGCGGTGGTGACGTGAAGTCATGTGACCGTGCTGTAGTTCCTTCATAGCCCAACGTTAGCCACCTTTAGCTTAGCGGTGGTGACGTGAAGTCATGTGACCGTGCTGTAGTTCCTTCATAGCCCAACGTTAGCCGCCTTTAGCTTAGCAGTGGTGACGTGAAGTCATGTGACCGTGCTGTAGTTCCTTCATAGCCCAACGTTAGCCACCTTTAGCTTAGCGGTGGTGAAGTGAAGTCATGTGACCGGGCTGTAGTTCCTTTATAGCCCAACATTAGCCTCCTTTAGCTTAGCGGTGGTGACGTGAAGTCATGTGACCGTGCTGTAGTTCCTTTATAGCCCACCATTAGCTACCTTTAGCTTAGCGGTGGTGACGTGAAGTCATGTGACCGTGCTGTAGTTCCTTCATAGCCCAACGTTAGCCGCCTTTAGCTTAGCAGTGGTGACGTGAAGTCATGTGACCGTGCTGTAGTTCCTTCATAGCCCAACGTTAGCCACCTTTAGCTTAGCGGTGGTGAAGTGAAGTCATGTGACCGGGCTGTAGTTCCTTCATAGCCCAACATTAGCCTCCTTTAGCTTAGCGGTGGTGACGTGAAGTCATGTGACCGTGCTGTAGTTCCTTCATAGCCCAACGTTAGCCACCTTTAGCTTAGCGGTGGAGACGTGAAGTCATGTGACCGTGCTGTAGTTCCTTCATAGCCCAACGTTAGCCACCTTTAGCTTAGCGGTGGTGACGTGAAGTCATGTGACCGTGCTGTAGTTCCTTCATAGCTCAACGTTAGCCGCCTTTATCTTAGCAGTGGTGACGTGAAGTCATGTGACCGTGCTGTAGTTCCTTCATAGCCCAACGTTAGCCACCTTTAGCTTAGCGGTGGTGAAGTGAAGTCATGTGACCGGGCTGTAGTTCCTTTATAGCCCAACATTAGCCTCCTTTAGCTTAGCGGTGGTGACGTGAAGTCATGTGACCGTGCTTTAGTTCCTTTATAGCCCAAAATTAGCCTCTTTTAGCTTAGCGGTGGTGACGTGAAGTCATGTGACCGTGCTGTAGTTCCTTTATAGCCCAATATTAGCCTCCTTTAGCTTAGCGGTGGTGACGTGAAGTCATGTGACCGTGCTGTAGTTCCTTTATAGCCCAAATTAGCCTCCTTTAGCTTAGCGGTGGTGACGTGAAGTCATGTGACCGTGCTGTAGTTCCTTTATAGCCCAATATTAGCCTCCTTTAGCTTAGCGGTGGTGACGTGAAGTCATGTGACCGTGCTGTAGTTCCTTTATAGCCCAACATTAGCCTCCTTTAGCTTAGCGGTGGTGACGTGAAGTCATATGACCGTGCTGTAGTTCCTTTATAGCCCAATATTAGCCTCCTTTAGCTTAGCGGTGGTGACGTGAAGTCATGTGACCGTGCTGTAGTTCCTTTATAGCCCAATATTAGCCTCCTTTAGCTTAGCGGTGGTGACGTGAAGTCATGTGACCGTGCTGTAGTTCCTTTATAGCCCAAAATTAGCCTCCTTTAGCTTAGCGGTGGTGATGTGAAGTCATGTGACCGTGCTGTAGTTCCTTTATAGCCCAACATTAGCCTCCTTTAGCTTAGCGGTGGTGACGTGAAGTCATGTGACCGTGCTGTAGATGCCTTCAGGGTCGTCCTACAAAAATCCGTCATCCCTGCGTAACAGAGTTATAACGGTTGTTGCCGAGGGGACACTACACCGGGGTTACACCTGCACCACTCTAATCTGTATGTATAGTCCACTGTTTCCTTTAATCAGAACTCCTGCAGCACAGTTTGTTTTTGGCCTCACACCAACGTGTCCTTTGAAGACTGAAAGCAGCGCAGCAACATGAATATTGCACTTATGAAGATTGGCAGGAGAACAGGAAGAAACACTACAACACCTCCACATTTACATATCTGTGGTCAGTTTTAATATGGCAGCCTTCTCCCTGAAGTCTGCTTACTGCTACGAGGATGAATCAAAAGCAAATACACAACTTTTACCTTTAGGGAGGGAAAACCTTTTCATTACAATCCTACTAAAGTGCAGTCCAACCATCACTCTGGAACACTACTCTTCTATTGGCTTGTGCTTTTAAAATCACATTTAAAAAGCTGGACAATACTGGGCTCTTTAGGAAGGAGCATTTCCATTGATGAGCATAGAAACTTCAATATAAAAGCATATCCTAAAGATTAGGGATGGGTACCGAGCCCCGGTATTAAACAGGCCCCGGGGCTGAATTATTAAAGACCGTGGTACCGTTAAGCTCTGACGTTATCAGTCTTTTTATCGGTACTGGAGACAATCTAAAAAATATGTCATATCTGTATATGCAGTTTTAGTGTCGCCAACTCCGTTTCTAATATCCAAAAAGACTGCAAAATGCGTCTATGATTATTTTTAGTATTTTCGATCTTTCCAATCCAGACGAGAGATCTCTCTCTCCTCCGCCTGCTTGCGAGGGGGCGGGGCAGTTTACCCACACACAGTGCTACATGCAGCAACACACACACGGAGGAGATGGTGGAGAGAACTCGCTTCAAGGCGTGTTAAACTTTACCCGTCTTGATGTGGACAATGCTCGTTGCCAAAAGTGCAATAAGAGTTTAGCATGTAAGGGCGGTAACACGAGCAATTTGTCTAAACATTTAGCAAAAGTGCTCCACATCCAGACGGAGGAATGCACCGGGTTCGACTGTCTTTCTAGCAGCTCTGTAGCCTCGTCCACGAGTAACGTTTCCACGTCAGGTGTTATGTATGCTAGCAGCAACACACCGAGTTAACTACATTATTCAAACATGGGTTAATGATTAGAGGAAACTGAGTTATTTAGTTTGTTAAAGTTTCAGGTATTCTGTTTACAGTTCTGTCTTCACATTATTTAATACCATTTGTTAAAACATTGTTGTTTCTTTTGATGTGAAATATTATCTATTTAATTAAATAAAAAGCAATGTTAGTTTTGTTCACAATTTGTTTAGTTAGCTTACCTTATTTTTTTCTCCAAAACAACCGAGAAAAATATACCGTTAAAAGACCGGATCGATAAGCGGTATCGATAAAAGTAGTAGTAGGCGTTAAAACCTTAGCGATACCCATCCCTACTACAGATAATGATATGTATCGATGTTTTTTTTACTTTGCATGAATAACATTGGATTGTTGATGTAATTACATTCGGTACATCCACCTTGATATAGTTCACAGCACCACTAATTAACCAGGTGTATTAAAGGTATGAGAGTGGGTGAGCTGTCAATCAAACAGGGTACACGCCCACACACACCTGAAGAGGTCCGATCTGACAAAATAAGAGTGCAGTGTGGGAGAGCAGCTCACCACAGTCTCAGTTATAGTTACAACGTGTTCAAAACATGGATATTATTAGTTTATCTAGACTTTTCCTCAGATTAAAGCACCGGTTGGGCACCCCTGCTTTAGCCCAAAGACAGTCCATTAACATCAGTAATGGAAGAAGTATTTGGCAGTGGCGAACCGTGTCTATCACAATATTAGATTCATATTAACCCTAGAACTGCAGACAATATAGCTAGGACTCAAAAAGTCTGTTCAAAAAGGCAGAACTCCAGGTAAGAAAATCATACACAGGGATGCAAACACACGTATGGTGAAAAAAGAGAGAACTATTCGAAGCAGAAAAAAACAGCGTCAAATATACCATCTGACAAAGGCCTGCGCTATAATGCTTCAATTAACTGGATACTCTTTATAATATACTCAGATCAATAGGAGACAGAGATGTTAAGTTATAAATCAAGGGTTTGTATTATTATTTACAGCAGGGGAGGGGAACCTTTTTCCTTTCAATTTTTACAACATCTTCTGAGGGCCGTACAAATGATTGAACTCAACCTCTGCTTAAAAAAAAACTAAAATCACAGCCCATTCATTTGGCCTTTCTTTCATGCTGTGCAAAGAAAAAGCAACCTCTTAATCCAGATATCTTACCATGACTCGCACATGCAGGCACGTGCACGGTTGTGGCAGAACGATATGGACACAAGATGTGTGCAAATTTATTTAGTATCCTATCCATGTGAACATGATTTAAGTGGGGGGACCTAACCTCCTCTAGGGGGGCATGCTCCCCCGGGAATATTTTTTAAATATTGAAGTTAAAAGCATCTGGTGCACTTTGAGAGAAACATGAAAAGATCTATGGATACATCTCTCAATATGAAACAGAACTGTCAACAGATTCTTCTTTTTGGATATTTTA
The DNA here is from genome assembly GCF_902827115.2 of Pseudochaenichthys georgianus. NCBI lineage: Eukaryota > Metazoa > Chordata > Actinopteri > Perciformes > Channichthyidae > Pseudochaenichthys > Pseudochaenichthys georgianus. Next base: position 51,084,899 of record NC_047505.1, on the reverse strand, counting down.
CAAATCACTCCCCTTTTAAACTCTATTCTTGTTATTTTTAACAACTTTTTTGTTACTGTCATATAGTATTTTACCATCATCATATCAAGGTGTGCCTTAACCTCACTGAGCTGAGGTTATTTGAGCCTCTCAGGAGAGAGCTCTCTTCCACCTGTTGTAGAAAAGCTCTTTAAATTCGTTAGCATAGCTAGCTAACCAGATGCTAATAACAACAGATCGCCACTGTGCTTACTACTAAAGACACAGCCACGCAAACACTGCGGCATGTGTACCGCTCCTTATGGGTACTGCAATATTTGAAGAGCTGGAGCTCTCCGTCAGCACTCCTTTCAGACGAGACATATACCACGTGAAGACACGTTACGCTCGTGTTGTGTTCAATGAACCTGTCATTGGCCAGGAAAAACAGGTACTCGCTTGTTTAATTATTTTGCGGTCTAGATTTCTTCTTCTTTTTTGAAGTGAGAAGTTGTCCGTCATTCGGACTGACGGACGGACCCCCCCTCCCCCCAAAACGAAATCTCTTCGGTTCTCCACGAATTACACAAGTCACCAAAATCAGCGTTAAAAGAGCGGGAGACGCCGAAAAGCAACTAATTTGCATCACTGCATATATGGCATTTTCCATTACACATATTTAATTTAAATGTCTGTTAACACTAGAACCGCCGACAGCGTCAGCGCCTACATCAATATCATTTTCAAATCATTTAATTTGTTCCTCTTCATAATTTCCTTATAAACTAAGTAGGACAATTTAAAACTCACTTAATTGGGTTAATTTAGAAATTGCTTCAGTTTATAACAGATCAAAAAGTTCAGATTCAGCAATCAATTCTCTCACTCTCTCTCTCTCTCCCTCCCTCCCTCCCTCTCCCTTCCGACAGCCCGTCAGTATCAGGGTTAGTCAAAATGAATCCCTTGGCGGTTCTAGTGTTCATTTACCGTTTTGTCTTCTCTTTGCTTAATCGATTTGAAACCAACTCTAACGTAGCTTAAACTTAACGTTATCTTTCTAGCTAACACAACACATGCACGCACCTTTCTCTGTGGGTTTTTTGTAGTGACGAATGAAGTTGGATGTTGTGGTGGTCGTGTCACTGATCTTTATGCTGCAGACCCTGCATACCGCTGTTCTCCTCTTATTACCGTCATCGACAACATAATCCTTGAATCCAAACTTCACTATTTGTGGAGTAACGCTAGCCGCTGCCGTGTTAACTGACACTCCGGCCTTCTCGTGGGTTGCCAGGTTTGCGCGCATGGCGCTATAATCACGTTTTCCGAAAAAACTAAACGTAATATCTCACTACAAAAACAAACGCAAATATTTAATTTTAAACAGTCAAGTCCTTTAAAGTCATCTGTCTCAAGCTTAAGTCAAGTTTCAAGTCATGAATACTAAGTCAAGTCAAGTCTTTTATCAATGCAAGTCTCAAGTCCCCACCTCTGGTATTTGGATGCTTTACTTGTATTTACTGTATTGGTAAAAGTACCAACACATTCATGTTAAAATACTCCATTGCAAGTATAAGTAGTCATACAGCAGAAGAATGGCCTCCATGTGTGATATATTATTATGGCATTTTGTTATATATTGTTTCATAAAGTAGCATTTTACTGTAGTGGGAAAACACTGACTGACTTTTTGTCATTTGTCATGTACTTAGGGACATTTACAGTGTTATAGCAAAGTGTAGAAAGAGAAAGAGACGTAAAAACCAACAGACACGCTGTTAGATAAAAAGGCATTCACATAGTATCTAAAAAAATAAATAAAAACATTGACAGGAGTAAACGTTCAGGGAAATTAAGTAAGTGTATTATAAAATAAAATAAGTGTAACAATGCAGAATGAGGTGTGGTAGCGGCTAGATTACGGTAGTGAAATAAAATAATGTATTTACATAACATACAGATTCGTGTTGGAAATGTGAATATCTCTGGATGTCTTTGAGTATTTTCCTGACACTAATGGCTGCCGTGTTGTGTTGCAGGTGAACCAGGAGAACGTGGTGAAGGTGGGCCACAGACAGGTCGTCAACATGATCCGACACGGGACGAACCGGCTGCTCATCAAGGTGGTGACCGTCAGCCGGAACCTGGACCCCGACGACACGGCACGCAAGAAAGGTACAACAACACACTTAAGTCTCAGATATTAAAGGTCCCCTAATATGCAAAATCCTCTTCTCCATGTCTCTTCTACTTCAACATGTGTCCCCTCTTCTTCACGTCTCTTCTACATCAACATGTGTCCCCTCTTCTTCACGTCTCTTCTACATCAACATGTGTCCCCTCTTCTCCATGTCTCTTCTACATCAACATGTGTCCCCTCTTCTTCATGTCTCTACATCAACATGTGTCCCCTCTTCTTCATGTCTCTTCTACATCAACATGTGTCCCCTCTTCTTCATGTCTCTTCTACATCAACATGTGTCCCCTCTTCTTCACGTCTCTTCTACATCAACATGTGTCCCCTCTTCTTCATGTCTCTTCTTACATCAACATGTGTCCCCTCTTCTTCATGTCTCTTCTACATCAACATGTGTCCCCTCTTCTTCATGTCTCTTCTACATCAACATGTGTCCCTCTTCTCCATGTCTCTTCTACATCAACATGTGTCCCCTCTTCTTCATGTCTCTTCTACATCAACATGTGTCCCCTCTTCTTCATGTCTCTTCTACATCAACATGTGTCCCCTCTTCTTCATGTCTCTTCTACATCAACACGTGTCCCCCTCTTCTTCATGTCTCTTCTACATCAACAAGTGTCCCCCTCTTCTTCATGTCTCTTCTACATCAACATGTGTCCCCCTCTTCCTCATGTCTCTTCTACATCAACATGTGTCCCCTCTTCGTCATGTCTCTTCTACATCAACATGTGTCCCTCTTCTTCATGTCTCTTCTACATCAACATGTGTCCCCTCTTCTCCATGTCTCTTCTACATCAACATGTGTCCCCTCTTCTTCATGTCTCTTCTGCATCAACATGTGTCCCCTCTTCTTCATGTCTCTTCTACATCAACATGTGTCCCCTCTTCTTCATGTCTCTTCTACATCAACATGTGTCCCCTCTTCTCCATGTCTCTTCTACATCAACATGTGTCCCCTCTTCTCCATGTCTCTTCTACATCAACATGTGTCCCCTCTTCTCCATGTCTCTTCTACATCAACATGTGTCCCCTCTTCTCCATGTCTCTTCTACATCAACATGTGTCCCCTCTTCTCCATGTCTCTTCTACATCAACATGTGTCCCCCTCTTCTTCATGTCTCTTCTACATCACATGTGTCCCCTCTTCTTCATGTCTCTTCTACATCAACATGTGTCCCCCTCTTCTTCAAGTCTCTTCTACATCAACATGTGTCCCCTCTTCTTCATGTCTCTTCTACATCAACATGTGTCCCCTCTTCTTCATGTCTCTTCTACATCAACATGTGTCCCCTCTTCTTCATGTCTCTTCTACATCAACATGTGTCCCCTCTTCTTCATGTCTCTTCTACATCAACATGTGTCCCCTCTTCTTCAAGTCTCTTCTACATCAACATGTGTCCCCTCTTCATCATGTCTCTTCTACATCAACATGTGTCCCCTCTTCTTCATGTCTCTTCTACATCAACATGTGTCCCCTCTTCTTCATGTCTCTTCTACATCAACATGTGTCCCTCTTCTTCATGTCTCCTTCTACATCAACATGTGTCCCCTCTTCTTCATGTCTCTTCTACATCAACATGTGTCCCCTCTTCATCATGTCTCTTCTACATCAACATGTGTCCCCTCTTCTTCATGTCTCTTCTACATCAACATGTGTCCCCCCTTCTTCATGTCTCTTCTACATCAACATGTGTCCCCTCTGTGGAAAGACACTCTGAAAGTTTCAGGAACAAAGATTCTCTCTCTTTTTGATCCATTTCTATAAAAACCTGTCTGAAAATGAGCTGATCAGATTTTGGCCACTTGATGATCCTACATAAAAAATCTTAAGTGAAAGTAAACAAAACTATTGGCATTCGGGACATACTGTACAGTAGGGGGTCAGAAGATTTCTAAATGGTGTTCGACATATACAATTGTAGATCAGAGTAGATAATAACCAAGAGTTGAAAAACCACACCGTATATCTTTATTTAAATGACGTTTTAAATATACTGATCAGTGCATTCATGTTTTTTTTTAAGCTTTGAACAACGCATATTTATTTATTCAATATTTACATTGCATTAAATCTGTTTTGTATTGTGCAGATCAGCCCTTTCCTAACCCGTCTTCTTTGTTCGTTAGCATTTCTTAGAACAAACCATCAATCTTTTTCCTTTTACTTCTGAAAAAGTATTGTCCCCAGTGTCAATGAATATACAAGTACAAACAGCAATAGTACTAGTTGTGTTTAAAAGCCCTTTTCAGAATCATATACTGTATGTTAACACAATAATCTTCACAGCTGGTAATGATGGGGCTTCAATTACTTTATGTCATGGGTGTCAAACTCAAGGCCCGGGGGCCACATTCGGCCCGCGACTTCATTTTATGTGGCCCCACAAGAGTTTGCAAAGAATATAATATGTTTATTATACGGTTACATGCTACAGAAGCACGTTGCCCATAAACTACATGTCCCCACAATGCATCTCAAATATGACTTTTTTCTCAGAATTTGCCTTTTTTCTTCAAAATATGCATTTTTTTCATAGAATTCCTTTTTCTCAGAATTAGATTTTTGTTTCAAAATGTCACTTCTATTTATTTTTCTCCAGAATTTGGCTTTTCTTTTTAAATCATTTTGGGACATACGCACTGAAGAGACTTGCCCTAGACTTCTGCTTTCAGACGTAGTTAATTATGAAGTTATTACCCTATCCGATGATAATCCAATGCAGAGGCAATGATGTAATATATAATGCATTATTTTATATATATGATATATTTCTATATGTATTTTTATATAGTCTTAAAGTTACAACCGGCCCTTTGAGTGCAACCATAATGCTGATGTGGCCCGCGATGAAATTGAGTTTGACACCCCTGCCTTATGTATTCGTTATTTAATATTGTGTGTGAGCTAATAATCTGAATCTGTGAATAGCTGTTGGATAAATGTAGTGGAGTGAAAAGTAGCATAAAATGAAACTGCAGTACTTTTGTACCACTGTGTGCAGCACATTGTCCTCCAATTCAAAAGCATACATGTATTAATAACAGTGAGGGGCACCTGGCATGTTGGTAATATGGTGTAAGTCCTGCTTATCTGTGACAGTTATATTCAAACAGACTGCAGTGTGCACGCTGACTAATGATGGGTTACGTAATGTTTCCCTCAGAGGCAGCGAGAAGGCAGACTCCATGTTCACATGCAAACCACACAAATAACACAACGTGCATGTTTCATAAAGCTGCGGGGTGTTTGAGTCAGCTGTGTGAGTATGGCTCGATATAAACTTAACGCAAAAAGTAGGACATGTGTGTGGAGTAGATTATTTCTATGTTGGAACAATTGCTTTTCGGCTTTAAATGTTGGCGTGGGCGCAACCCTCATACTCAGCTCTGCTGCTCATCCCAAAATGCTTGTTCTCCGCAAACGTGGTACCATTGGGAAGGTAAGAAAACAGGCTTTCCAACGGTATAAGATGTATTGCCAAGAAGCATTGTTACCACGAAGAAATAATCTACCAAACACAAATGTCCTTACTTTTTGTGTTAAGTTTAATATCAGAAATAAACCAGAATCAGAAATCCTTTAATGTCCCGCAATTGGTAAATATAAATTATTACAACAGCAGAAGTATAGTGCAGATAAAGTAACTATTAACTAAGTATGCACACGTTAATAATGATAGAAAACGTAGAAAATGAAATAGTCGTAAAAGGTAGCAGTATATATTTTTTTAAAGTGACTGTATAAAATGTAAAATGTAGCTGGTGCCGATTGTAAATAATCATAATACATTTTATTTAACAGCGCCTTTCACGACACCCAAGGACACCATCACATTTAGTAAAAAGGTTTTAAAGGAATTGTGATGTACATTAAAGGGGACCTATCATGCAAAATGCACTTTGTGATGTCTTTTCTACATCAACATGTGTCCCCGGTGTGTCGGGGAACTCACGCAGCGTCAGAAAATAAAACCCACTATTTTCCTCCGTACCCAAATCTCTAAAAACGGGGAACAACGGAGCTGATCCAGATCTGCGTCCGATATGACGTAATATCTGAAATGTGGACCCACGGCCCAATCAGAAACGATGCTATCAGAAACAATGCCCGACTGTTTTGGACGTAATATGATCGGTGTTTACTTAGCATGCTAACACTCAGAGCTAACCTGCACTGGAGAGCATGTGTGTGAAGAAGCAGGAAGTAGAAAGGAACTCACCTGTGGTATAACCGGCAAGAGAGAAAGCCTTTGAGCTCCAGACTGTTTCAGATCCTTGATGATCCATGATATGGCGTTCATCACGGCAGCATTTAGTTTAGACGGTAGCTGCCGGGTCCCGCATGAGCTCAGCCCCTCCTTTATTGTTATAAAGCTTTATACCCAAGATCAGCACTTAGAAACAGGGAAGTGAAACAGAGGGATATGAGGCATGGCTAGAATGGGTGATCTGTTTGGTATTTTGAGCAAAACACTTCGTAGACATGTTTCTATATATTTGTATATATCTGAGAACTCTGCTATTGCCTAAACATAGCATGATAGGTGACCTTTAAGATAAGATATACTTTATTGATCACAGAAGCAAATAATGTGAAAATAAAGAGTAGAAAATAACCAAACAGAAAATATTATATATATATATGACTAAATATACAAATCTGTAGATTATCTGTCAAACACTATGAAGGCGCGAATAACGTTTAAAAGTAGGATATTATTTATAAATAATAAAAATTTTATTAATTAAAACAGCAATTAGTAATCATCCCTCCTGAACTCGGTGGATGAGAAGATGTGGCGCCACTTGATGTCTTTATTAAACAAATGTACATGTATTTATTTTATGACATTTTCTCCATCAGCGCCCCCCCCTCCGAAAAGAGCCCCCACCACAGCGCTGTCCATGCGCTCCAAGTCGATGACCTCTGAACTCGAGGAACTAGGTAAGAACTTCCTGTTGTTATTTACATGTTTACTCACACTGTCCTGCATCTGTGCCTAACAGCCTCTGTGTGTGTGCTCCTCTCTTCTGATTGGCTAATCTCCCCTCAGTGGATAAAGGTAAGCAGTTAATTCTGCATAACCTTTTTTAATCCATTTCCCTTAACTGCATCCTCCAGCCGCTGAATGAAGCTTTTGTTCAGGCTAATGCAATCTAGCTTTCCATCATTTGATTACTTTTTGCTTTGGGTTTTCTCTTCATAAAGAAGTGAACTGATTTTCCTCGTGGCTCATCTCCTGCCCTTCTGCCATCATGCTTTCAAAGTAGAGCCTCAACGATTTGTCGATTCGCAGCTTTTAGCTAAAAACCAGACATTTAAAGAGGCCCTATTCCGCTCCTTTTCAGGTGTATATCAGTATGTAGTGTCTCTGCTTTAAAGAGTCCTCTCCTGCTGATGTTCAGGTGTATATCAGTATGTAGTGTCTCTACTTTAAGGAGCCTCTCCTGCTGATGTTCAGGTGTATATCAGTATGTAGTGTCTCTACTTTAAAGAGTCCTCTCCTGCTGGTGTTCAGGTGTATATCAGTATGTAGTGTCTCTACTTTAAAGAGTCCTCTCCTGCTGATGTTCAGGTGTATATCAGTATGTAGTGTCTCTACTTTAAAGAGTCCTCTCCTGCTGATGTTCAGGTGTATATCAGTATGTAGTGTCTCTACTTTAAAGAGTCCTCTCCTGCTGATGTTCAGGTGTATATCAGTATGTAGTGTCTCTTCTTTAAAGAGTCCTCTCCTGCTGATGTTCAGGTGTATATCAGTATGTAGTGTCTACTTTAAAGAGTCCTCTCCTGCTGATGTTCAGGTGTATATCAGTATGTAGTGTCTCTACTTTAAAGAGTCCTCTCCTGCTGATGTTCAGGTGTATATCAGTGTGTGGCGTCTACTTTAAAGAGTCCTCTCCTGCTGATGTTCAGGTGTATATCAGTATGTAGTGTCTCTACTTTAAAGAGTCCTCTCCTGCTGATGTTCAGGTGTATATCAGTATGTAGTGTCTCTACTTTAAAGTGTCCTCTCCTGCTGATGTTCAGGTGTATATCAGTATGTAGTGTCCTCTACTTTAAAGAGTCCTCTCCTGCTGATGTTCAGGTGCATATCAGTATGTAGTGTCTCTACTTTAAAGAGTCCTCTCCTGCTGATGTTCAGGTGTATATCAGTATGTAGTGTCTCTACTTTAAAGAGTCCTCTCCTGCTGATGTTCAGGTGTATATCAGTAGGTAGTGTCTCTACTTTAAAGAGTCCTCTCCTGCTGATGTTCAGGGGGTATATCATATGTAGTGTCTCTACTTTAAAGAGTCCTCTCCTGCTGATGTTCAGGTGTTATCAGTATGTAGTGTCTCTACATGTCTCCATGCTTTTAAAGTTCACAAAGCTCTTTATTGTTCTCATTCTGCCAGTGCTGCAGCACCTCTTTCACCCTCTGTCTGAAACCAGAGCTGCTCTGATTGGTTAGCTGGCCGGGTCTGTTGTGATTGGTCAACCGCTTAGAGATGTCCCGCCCCTTAGCCTATCATGTACAATGTGTTGGAGCGCTAGCCAGTATTCCATAGTGATGTCACTGTGTTTTGGTACTTTTGAATGTCAGTCTTTGCAGACCATTCACATGCACCTAAAACCTATGTAACACTCTACAGGGGTGTCAAACTCAAATACACAGTGGGCCCAAATAAAATAATGGGTGCAGGTCGAGGGCCGGACTGGTTCAATGTTTATTGCAGAACTTATTGAAATGAACTTATTGCACATATTAAACCTGTAACTAACAAAGCTTAAATGATTGCCTATAAAAACAACATTAAACATTAAATAATCAGCTGCATTAATTTCTTACGGCTCTTTCTGAAGCTATCTGAGTCATTTCTTATGAGTACATTTCCCACAGGACAACAACAAGCTTCAAAGAAACTATTTCCCCTCCAAAGAACAAACCAAACATGCCCTGTTGTCTCAAGAAACAAAGTGCAGAAGGAAGCATCCATTAACTCAGTTGTGCTGCTCTGTGATGCTAGTTCAGATACTTGGCGTCTCATCTCGGGGGCAAGGTCATCAATGTTTGGGGTCTGGCTCTGAGCGGGGAGACCTCAGGATGGAGGGAATGCGTGCAATATACCGGCGGGCCAGATCTAATAATAATTAGAAATTATCCTGCGGGCCGAAATTAAATCCACCACGGGCCTGATTTGGCCCCGGGCCTTGGGTTTGACACATGTGATCTACAGGAAAGGGAAAACCCCAAAAAGCAGAATAGGGCTTCTTTAAAGACATCACCTTGGACTTAAATTGCAATGGTCTTTTGTAACGATTTTCTGACATTTTATTCACCCAACAAATCCATCCGTCTTCTCCCGCTTATCCGTGGTCGGGTCGCGGGGGTAGCAGTTCCAGCAGAGAGCCCCAAACTTTCCTGTCTCCACATCAACCAGCTCTGACTGGGGGATCCCAAGGCGCTCCCAGGCCAGCGAAGAGATATAATCCCTCCACCTGGTCCTAGGTCTACCCCTTGGTCTCTTCCCAGCTGGAAGTGCCTGGAACACCTCCCTAGGGAGGCGCCCAGGTGGCATCCTAACTAGGTGCCCGAACCACCTCAACTGGCTCCTTTCGACGCGAAGGAGGAGCGGCTCAACTCCGAGTCCCTCCCTGATGACCGAACTTCTCACCTTATCCCTAAGGGAGACACCAGCCACCCGGCGGAGAAAACCCATCTCGGCCGCTTGTATCCACCCAACAAATATAATCTAGAAAATAACCTTCAGATTATTAGATAATGAAAATAATATTTGTTAGTTGTAAGACCCCAACATCTACAGTATATGGTGTCACTGCAGCTTCAGGGAGGAATTATTTGTTTACGTTTTGATGTGTGTGCGTGTGCGTGTGCGTGGTGAGTCCCACTTCACAGGATCCTCTGTGTGTTGCTTTTAAAGTGGTGTGTCATCTTAATAGCTTCTGACAGACGGGTCAGTCAGCGATTCTGAGACACATCAGAAAAAAGGACAGGAGGCCACATCTGTACAGAGAGGGGAAGGAAGGAAAGGAGGGAATGAAGGAAAGGAGGGAAGACGACGTGAGATAGAAATAAGGGAACCAGGGTTTACCAGAGGCCGTTGTTAACCCTAGTGTCTTCCTATCAGCGCTTTTAAGCGCTTTGAGTCATTGATAATGCGCTATAATAAATGTAAGGAATTATTATTATTATCAACTTGTGTCTTCCTGGTTTGACTATTTAAAAAGCATTTAGTAAATAATCACCAAAATCTATGTTACACCTTTTAAGGCAACTTTATTCTTACGTATTACAAGTTTAACTCTTCTTTCTGAAATGTCTGGTCAATAAACCTAATTTACACAAATTCCAAACTACTTTCTGAGTTAAAAAAGGAACAAATTATTTGACAAGATTGACCCCAGAAGATGCTAAACATTTGAATAAAACCCAAAACATAATGAAAGTGGTGGAAGAGCGTAGTATACTAGAAAATATACAAAAAATATACAACAATTAATTTGGGGAAGTGTCGAATTTGACCCGAGGAAGAGGAAGGTTTACCAAAAGTAGTAAGAATAACAATTCATTTTGACTATCTTTAGTGATCATGTGCTCCAGCTGTTGGACTCATACTGCCACAATAATAACATTTCTTATTTTGGAGTTAAGCATTTTTACAGTTTTGGACCGCTGTTAGTACAAAAAGACAGTTTAAATATGTCGATAGTATACGATCATTAGTAATACCGGGCGTGTCAAAGGTGTAGGACGGGAGATGAGAGAGCAGGAAATTGCTGACAGAGAAACACGTCTGGTCAGCATGTTTCTCGAAAGCTGCCTATTCAACACGTCTGCATTTCATTCAAGTGCATTTAGACAGATAGAAAATACACTGATGTACTTTTTAAATATTAAAGATGCCCTGTTCCGCTTTTTGGGGTTTCCCGTTTCCTGCAAAGGCTAAAATCCCTTCCTGGAGTTTCTCTCTGACATCACTATTTAACACTGGTGCTTCTATTGGCTATCGCTTCAACATGTACGTGATAGGCTAAGGGGCGGGACATCTCTAAGCGGTTGACCAATCACAACAGAGCCGGCCAGCTAACCAATCAGAGCAGACTGGGCTCTGGTTTCGTACAGAGGGTGAAAAGAGGTGCTGCAGCACAGGCAGTATGAGAGAAATAAAGAGCTTTTCGAACATTAAAGCATGGAGACATGTAGAGACACTACATACTGATATACACCTGAACATCAGCAGGAGAGGACTCTTTAAAGTAGAGACACTACATACTGATATACACCTGAACATCAGCAGGAGAGGACTCTTTAAAGTAGAGACACTACATACTGATATACACCTGAACATCAGCAGGAGAGGACTCTTTAAAGTAGAGACACTACATACTGATATACACCTGAACATCAGCAGGAGAGGACTCTTTAAAGTAGAGACACTACATACTGATATACACCTGAACATCAGCAGGAGGGACTCTTTAAAGTAGAGACACTACATACTGATATACACCTGAACATCAGCAGGAGAGGACTCTTTAAAGTAGAGACACTACATACTGATATACACCTGAACATCAGCAGGAGAGGACTCTTTAAAGTAGAGACACTACATACTGATATACACCTGAACATCAGCAGGAGAGGACTCTTTAAAGTAGAGACACTACATACTGATTACACCTGAACATCAGCAGGAGAGGACTCTTTAAAGTAGAGACACTACATACTGATATACACCTGAACATCAGCAGGAGAGGACTCTTTAAAGTAGAGACACTACATACTGATATACACCTGAACATCAGCAGGAGAGGACTCTTTAAAGTAGAGACACTACATACTGATATACACCTGAACATCAGCAGGAGAGGACTCTTTAAAGTAGAGACACTACATACTGATATACACCTGAACATCAGCAGGAGAGGACTCTTTAAAGTAGAGACACTACATACTGATATACACCTGAACATCAGCAGGAGAGGACTCTTTAAAGTAGAGACACTACATACTGATATACACTGAACATCAGCAGGAGAGGACTCTTTAAAGTAGAGACACTACATACTGATATACACCTGAACATCAGCAGGAGAGGACTCTTTAAAGTAGAGACACTACATACTGATATACACCTGAACATCAGCAGGAGAGGACTCTTTAAAGTAGAGACACTACATACTGATATACACCTGAACATCAGCAGGAGAGGACTCTTTAAAGTGGAGACACTACATACTGATATACACCTGAAAATGCAGGAGAGGACTCTTTAAAGTAGAGACACTACATACTGATATACACCTGAACATCAGCAGGAGAGGACTCTTTAAAGTAGAGACACTACATACTGATATACACCTGAACATCAGCAGGAGAGGACTCTTTAAAGTAGAGACACTACATACTGATATACACCTGAACATCAGCAGGAGAGGACTCTTTAAAGTAGAGACACTACATACTGATATACACCTGAACATCAGCAGGAGAGGACTCTTTAAAGTAGAGACACTACATACTGATATACACCTGAACATCAGCAGGAGAGGACTCTTTAAAGTAGAGACACTACATACTGATATACACCTGAACACCAGCAGGAGAGGACTCTTTAAAGTAGAGACACTACATGATAGACACCTGAAGATTTGGGCTCCTCAAAAGAAAGCTGGTATATCGTTGTTCATTTTGTGAAAAGGGAGGAATCTGTTTTGCTGCTTTTAAGATTTAGAAATATGTTTCTGTCGCCCTCTAAGCCACTCTAAGGAAAAAGAAAGGTGGTAAGTGTCTGGAGGCATGTTTACGATATCTCCCAATATTTATAATTATAGATTTATGTCTCACGCCTTCCTCCCTTCACCTTTATCAACTGTTCTAATGCATTATTAAAAATATGTTGATAAGAATTTGATGTGTCTGACTTTCAATCCCAATGTCGTTTGCATGATGTATAATGTGTCACGACTGATGTCTTCATGGTGTTATACATGTTGTTGTTGTTGTTGTTGTTGCATGGGTTATTGTTGTTTTAACGTCGAGTACAAATATGTTTAATCTCCTCCGCTCCTTCACAATCACGGATTATTTTGACCCACTTTTTTTTTTTAAAAAGATTTGTTCGCAGCAACACATGTTTGGAAGAATATCTGTGTGTGGTGTGTGGTGGGTGTGTGTGTGTGTGTGTGTGTGTGTGTGTGTGTGTGTGTGTGTGGTGTGTGTGTGTGTGTGTGGTGTTGTGTGTGTGGTGTGTGTGGTGTGTGTGTGTGTGTGTGTGGTGTGTGTGTGTGTGTGTGTGTGGAGGAGGTTTATTCCAGGCAATGTCTCACTCACAGATAGGTTTCCATGGCAACAGTGTAGCAGCAATCCAATTGGGAGAGCGAGGAAATGTGCATTTTTTGTCCTGTTGTGTGTGTGTGTGTGTGTGTGTGTGTGTGTGTGTGTGTGTGTGGTGTGTGTGTGTGTGTGTGTGTGTGTGGGTGTGTGTGTGTGGGTGTGTGTGTGGGTGTGTTTGTGTGTGTTTCTGTGTTTTGGCGTAACTGTCTTAAGGTCATTGACGCTCCTTCCTCCCCTCCCCACTCCACTCCTCTGGGAGTAGATACGCAGAAGAAGAGGATTGTTTTCCAAGTCACTCTAAGTAATCCCCCCCCCCCCACTAATGCATGGAAGCTTCTCCACATCCTCGACACAGCTAGCCCATGAGGTCGCACAGAAAGAGGCTAGCAGGGCTAGCATGTAGCTTCTCTGAGCTAACACCTTTTGGCTGGACTCTACCTACGGTGGGCGACAAGTGCACACGTGCTGCAACGGCCACCAAAACACTTCTAATAATAATAATACATTTTATTTTTAGGCGCCTTTCATGACACCCAAGGACACCGTACAATTAAAAAAAAAAAAAAATAGGAGATAGGAGAAAGGTGCTGCCGTTTCAGAAACGATGCAAACAAAGAAACATCTTCACCCACTTGACAACACATGCGCCAATTGAGAGGGTTCTGTCTTTGTAGTGTTTGTGTGCAGAGCTTTTAGTGAACGCTGCGCATGTTTCTTCAGGTTGATGATGATATTTTTGTATTTGCATGTGTTTTAATAATTCCATCAGTTTGTGATACTGCAGCACGTCTCTCCTAACGGACGTATGTTGGCCGTTGTAAGGTCAGGACTCAGAGAGACACGAGGAGAGTTGGAGCTTTGATGTCAAACAATGATAGTTTATTACAAGTCAACGGCCGGAGAATTCATATCACAAGTCACAGCAGCAAAAGGTTCTGCCTGCACGGGTGGGTTGTCATGTCAATTCTGCCCAGCCTCTCTCTCGATAGACCTTTTAACTAGTTTACGGAGAGTTGATCAGCATATTGGGGATGGGCGTAAATCATGGCGTAAAACACATCTGCACAGGAGACGTCTCTCCCATCTCGAGATTAGAAGCTAGCGTTCAAGCTGTAAAACCTAGTCTCAACATACGACTGCATCAACACATTCCTTACGGGAGATAAGGAGCAGGGCTGATCGTAAATGTAAACACGCAGTAAATGTTAAATATCTTAGGAGTAAGGAAGATTATTTGACATTTAGGAAGAGAGATATTCTCTCACAGCCGTCATAATGTGTTTGCACCTGTCGGCCACCGTACTCTTCTATTTGACCGCATCGTCGCACCAGAGGGAAGTGCACCGCTGCCAAAGTGGTTTCCCCACGGTGCAGGCGCGAAATATAAAGACATACAACTGGGAACGATAAAGGCAAACTTGACAGAGCTTTCATTTCCACATTTAATGAGGGGACGACCCTGAGAGTTGGATGATGCTGCTGAGTCGGCTGTTGGAAAGAGCTTGCACGGCTTGACACACCCGAGACATTTCATCAAAGTCCTCCTGCCCTTTTTCTTCCAGTCTCATCTGCAGGGACGGGTCACTGAGAATGACAAGCTTGCGTTTGGCTTTACAAGTTCAATCCCGCCCGTGTCTTTTGTTGCTCATCAATTACGGCTCACTTTGTATCTTGCAGACAAAGTTGAGGAGATGACGCACGCCCAGAAGACATCGCCTGTCGATATGAAGATCGCCACCATCAACCACGGCCATCCAGTCGCTGTTTGGTGACAGCAGCTGATATCAATGTAGGTGATCGAAGCGCAGGTGACATCAACACATACTTTAAATAAATGACTTAGTTTCACGGATTTGACTTGGCATTGTATTTGAGAAACCGAATGGGAACGCCAGCATTCGTTAAAACGTCCGAAATACTTTTGGTTTTTCGGTTTTGCAGCTAAATAAGGCTGTCTTGCCTTCGTCTGAAAAGGATTTGGCGCTAAAAGAATAATAGAAACGCCTTTTGAACATTTAAATAACACGTCTGATCAGAAAATTATTATTAATGTTGTGTGTCTTTTTACGATCAGCATGAAACAGGGACAACGAAGGTCAAACAAAGTCCTTCTTGGGACAATAAATGTTTGTGAATCTATTTTGACTTCAGTTTTGTTCTACAGCTACAAATATATCCGAAACTTGTGTTTGTGTCCACACCCAGCAGATGAAGAATGTGTATTTATTGGTATATCATTAACAATATTCTTGTTTGCAGTCATTATATCATGACCGCCAGGGAGTAGCAGTGGTGCCACCCACGGTGCCGGGGGCTTTCCTGGGGCTACCTGAGAAGAGCACTTTGAAAAAGCAGAAGTCCATAGGTATGATGTGCTTACGGTAAATGGTGTGAAGGCGTGTGAGTGTAGCGTTGTGAAGCTCATGTCCAGCGCTTTTAGCATGTCCTAATATTCTATTAATGCTCAGAGGGCTCGCTCTGTGTGCTCAAGCAATATGCAAGTTAATTATAGATAACTTGGAACGATCCAGTCAGCAAAGTGTGCTTTCATGAGATGATATTCGAGGTCGTTAAACGTATGCTGAAACCTCATTCTCACTGCTGAACCGAAGGGACGCCGTGCAGCCTAATGTTGCTCACAGCGCTTTTAGAATGTTCTGTTTGAAGGCACCGGTTGTGTCAACTAATCGTGTGTGTCACTTATAGAGTGGAGCGGTGACGCGTCCAAAACCCGGAAGTAAGCTTCTTCCGGTTCCCTCGACAAAAAAGCAATGCAATGCTTTTATAATTTTCTAATCATAAATCTAATCGATAGATTTATAATCTGCCGGGTTTTAGGACGCGTCACTGCGCCACTCTATTGACTAAGTGACAACGAATTAAACTGAATGTAGCTTCGTCCACGCCTTTGTTGTCTATATAATGAAATAATTCGATATTTAATTGGACTCCATCTTAAGTAATCCACTTCTGCTCTTCTGTATAGATTTGAAATCAAATTGGCCTTCAATATAAATGTTTGTCTAAATCTCACGTGGTGGTTTTGGGTAAATGCCAAAAGTAGCTCACCAGTAAATTCCGGTTTGCTGCAGAAAACATTTATATTCAGCTACTCTTTATTTATCTTGTCTCATAAAACTCAGGAAAAGCTGGAAATAAAACATATGGATGTCCCCCCAGGTCCTCACATAATGTTTCCTTCTGCTCCATTTCTCCAAGGTACATCGGAGGACGACAAACATGGATTCCTCACGCCTCCCTTACTCAAGTTTGCCCGCAGCCTCTCCATGCCCGACACCTCAGAGGACATCCCTCCCCCCCAGCCATTTCACCCCCTTCTCCACCTGACTTCAACTCTGGTCCAACACCCAAGAGCTACGGCACCACACGACCCAGCTTCACCCAGAACTCAGCCAATGTGGTGAAGACCATTAGCCGAACGACCGACGCCGGTACGTTGCGCGCGGCTATTACCGGCAGAGCTCTGAGCAGTTTGACTCGCGCATTCGAGGGCGCGCACCAGTACCGGAGAACCCTTACTCCGAGGTGGGCAATAGGAACCTGTACGTGCCAGCCAAACCAGCTCGAAGGAAGGGCATGCTTGTAAAACAGCACAACGTTGAGGATAGTCCGGAGAAAAAGAGTCACATGTCATCAAAACCCATCGGGCGCGGTTTCCATGCCTACTACGCCGGTAGAACGAACTTGCTCCTCCATCCCTCCCATACCATCATATCAAGGAGCCCTCCACCAGCAGCAGTGGCAAGAGCAGCCAGGGTAGCAGTATGGAGATCGAGCCCACCACCCCCGAACACCCTCCTCTCATGCCTGTTGGCGGTTTGCGTCCCGAAGACCCGTCTTTAGGCAACCCCTTTGCAGCAGCTATTGCTGGGGCAGTAAGGGACCGGGAGAAGAGGCTCGAGGCAAAAAAGCACTCCATCGCCTTCCAGTCAATAGATATTGGGGATGATGACTTCGGTAGTCCTACACCGACCCCTCGTCTTCCGCCATTCTAAGTCCATCGATGAAGGCATGTTTAGCGATGAGAGGCTTCGAAGGATATTGGGTCCCCCTGCACAGCTTGGTCTGTCGGGGGAGGTAGTGGCAACATGACAGATTTCAACACTCCTGAGCCCACAGTGGTTCGGGAGCCTCTAAACACCAGAACAGGCCAGTGTCCCAACCTGGACAGTCCCGTTAGTCTCCCATCCACACCTCCGAAGAGCCACTACAGGTCGAACGGGACTTACCTCCATCCGGTTACAGGAACCCCTGGATCCTAATTCCCTCTTGCTTTGGCCCTGGCAGCTCGCGACCGGGCGATGAAGGAGCAACAGAACCATCCTCAGAATCAGCCAACAAATCCTCCTCAGGTTCAGCAAGCGCCCAAACACGAACCCCAGTCCCTCCCAAGTAGCCAAGCCCACAAACCAGACCTCAATCAACCGCTGTTTATTGACACCAAACTACGCTGGGGATCGAGACAAGTTTTGCCGCAATCTCATCGGCAACCATGGGGCGGCCGAGTCGAGGCGGTCTGCGGGACAAATGACGGAGCAGAAGTATGAGTCCGACGGGGCCACAGGAAGAACGAAAGCATAAGGCAGTTGAGGAGAGGAAAAGTGCGCCAGCGGATGTGTCGGATTTATCACAGCAGTTAACTGGACTGTTGATGGTCCACACCAGCAACGAAGCAAAGCAACAGGAAACAACCAAGAGGTGGAGGGGGACAGCAAACAGGCCATCGGAGCTCAAGGACCCCAACCACCGGACCTCACAACGCTTCGTCGCTGTCCCCCAATCCCCAACCAACTCATTAGGAGGAGGAGCACTGCCCTTGAACGAGTCCATGACGAACCGGTAAAACTGCCCTTCCGCATCCCACCACCTCCTCTCGCATCATGGACATCGATGAGGAATTTGAGTTCTCGGATCCCCTCCCACCACCGCTGGAGTTTGCCAACAGTATCGACATTCCTGACGATCAGGCGAGTGCCATTGCAGAGATGCTTCAGCAACAGAGACGAAATGGAGGTCCTGTTCTACCGCCATACCACCCTCACGCCCCGCCCGCCTGTCACTGAGCAACACAAACGGGTTGCAAACAACATGCCACCCTCATATCCCCCTCCGCCGGATTTGGAGTCAGGGGTGGGTGACTCGGGCATCGAGGAGGTAGACAGCCGCAGTAGCGGGGATCCTCAGCACATGGAGACAACCAGCACGTGTCCAGCATCTCCACCCTGTCGTCCGAGGGGGGCTTCTGCGACAGCGCTCTGGAGAGCTCTACGCCACCGCAGACGGACACGCCTTCCTGGTGGACCCGGCCCCCCGTGCCCCCAAACCCAAGGGCAAGTCCGTCATCAACAGAACATCGCTTTATCATGACGCTCTCATTGAAGAGCCCCGGAGTCCTATGGATCCCCGCCTCAGGATCCTCCCCTCCTTTCGTCCTCTGAACCTCCTAGGACTCCTACTCAAAGGACATCCAAGCTGGGGCGATCAGCCGCCGGAGCTGCAACGCCCCCATCGACCCCAGACTCCAAGAACACCGTCATCACCGAGCTGAGCTCCATCCTGCAGCAAATGAATCGCGACAGGCCAGCGAAGCCAGGAGAAAGCCTCGACTCCCCCACCGGGACCAGGGGGGGCTTCGGAACAAGGTATGTATTATATAGGTCTTTAACATCTCCAACTTCTTCCTTTCTAAATTGCATTTATATTAATAAGGCTCGTCTATCTGCCCCAGATCGTCCTTAATTTTACTTGAATTCATAATTAATTTTTACCTTACAGTCAAAGTGGTGGCAATGCCAATAAAGGCTTTGCAATTAGTAGCATTTCTTCTATGGTGTCATAGATAGAAACTGTTGTGTCAAGGCGGACTTGACTAGTTATTGATACCTGATGTTTAAGTGCTCCTTTAGATTACTTTCCGAGAGGCCAGGGGTGTCACAGTGTTGGTTGAGATATACAATAACACATGTTCTCTTTTCTTCTTGACTGATCGAGCCATTCAGATAGTAAGGGTTTTATTTCCTTGGATTATTGATAACTATCACAAAGGGACTACAAGCTGATCCACTGCTACTTATGAGTGTGTTTTGTGTAATGTCGATAATAGCTTCGTGAGTTGTGTTTGAAGTACATATAAGATGCAGGGATGTGAAGGGTTTATCGTATCAACTCAAGGATGAGGCTAATGGTGTTGTGGCTCACACTCTATATTAATGTATCTATATCCTGCATAATCAAAATACAAGGTTGAAAGTCGAGCTTTCCATAAGTCTCTGTGCAAATTATGATGATTTAAAACCTAGCCATTTACTGCTTAGCAAGAATCTGTGATATTCACTTCAGCAACGACTACAAGCTACTAAATGCAGTCAACCATGGTAATAATGTCTTCTTCTGTTCAAACTGGACATTGAACGTAATTTCCAAACCCACAGCTGGAATTGTCAGTCGTAGGGCGTAACGGTTCACAGAAGTCACGGTTCGGTACAACAGAAAAAGAAAAAAAAAAAGTCCCAAATGCATAATTCCAGGTTGTTGTATTTATGTTTGAACTTAGAGCAAGTTTCAGTGTAGAAAGGAACTCACCTTGTGGTATAACCGGCAAGAGAGAAAGCCTTTGAGCTCCAGACTGTTTCAGATCCTTGATGATCCATGATATGGCGTTCATCACGGCAGCATTTAGTTTAGACGGTAGCTGCCGGGCCCGCATGAGCTCAGCCCCTCCTTTATTGTTATAAAGCTTTATACCCAAGATCAGCACTTTAGAAACAGGAAGTGAAACAGAGGATATGAGGCATGGCTAGAATGGGTGATCTGTTTGGTATTTTGAGCAAAACACTTCGTAGACATGTTTCTATATATTTGTATATATCTGAGAACTCTGCTATTGCCTAAACATAGCATGATAGGTGACCTTTAAGATAAGATATACTTTATTGATCACAGAAGCAAATAATGTGAAAATAAAGAGTAGAAAATAACCAAACAAAAATATTATATATATATGACTAAATATACAAATCTGTAGATTATCTGTCAAACACTATGAAGCGCGAATAACGTTTAAAAGTAGGATATTATTTATAAATAATAAAAATTTTATTAATTAAAACAGCAATTAGTAATCATCCCTCCTGAACTCGGTGGATGAGAAGATGTGGCGCCACTTGATGTCTTTATTAAACAAATGTACATGTATTTATTTATGACATTTTCTCCATCAGCGCCCCCCCCTCCGAAAAGAGCCCCCACCACAGCGCTGTCCATGCGCTCCAAGTCGATGACCTCTGAACTCGAGGAACTAGTAAGAACTTCCTGTTGTTATTTACATGTTTACTCACACTGTCCTGCATCTGTGCCTAACAGCCTCTGTGTGTGTGCTCCTCTCTTCTGATGGCTAATCTCCCCTCAGTGGATAAAGGTAAGCAGTTAATTCTGCATAACCTTTTTTAATCCATTTCCCTTAACTGCATCCTCCAGCCGCTGAATGAAGCTTTTGTTCAGGCTAATGCAATCTAGCTTTCCATCATTTGATTCTTTTTGCTTTGGGTTTTCTCTTCATAAAGAAGTGAACTGATTTTCCTCGTGGCTCATCTCTGCCCTTCTGCTGCCATCATGCTTTCAAGTAGAGCCTCAACGATTTGTCGATTCGCAGCTTTTAGCTAAAAACCAGACATTTAAAGAGGCCCTATTCCGCTCCTTTCAGGTGTATATCAGTATGTAGTGTCTCTGCTTTAAAGAGTCCTCTCCTGCTGATGTTCAGGTATATCAGTATGTAGTGTCTCTACTTTAAAGAGTCCTCTCCTGCTGATGTTCAGGTGTATATCAGTATGTAGTGTCTCTACTTTAAAGAGTCCTCTCCTGCTGGTGTTCAGGTGTATATCAGTATGTAGTGTCTCTACTTTAAAGAGTCCTCTCCTGCTGATGTTCAGGTGTATATCAGTATGTATGTCTCTACTTTAAAGAGTCCTCTCCTGCTGATGTTCAGGTGTATATCAGTATGTAGTGTCTCTACTTTAAAGAGTCCTCTCCTGCTGATGTTCAGGTGTATATCAGTATGTAGTGTCTCTTCTTTAAAGAGTCCTCCTGCTGATGTTCAGGTGTATATCAGTATGTAGTGTCTACTTTAAAGAGTCCTCTCCTGCTGATGTTCAGGTGTATATCAGTATGTAGTGTCTCTACTTTAAAGAGTCCTCTCCTGCTGATGTTCAGGTGTATATCAGTGTGTGGCGTCTACTTTAAAGAGTCCTCTCCTGCTGATGTTCAGGTGTATATCAGTATGTAGTGTCTCTACTTTAAAGAGTCCTCTCCTGCTGATGTTCAGGTGTATATCAGTATGTAGTGTCTCTACTTTAAAGTGTCCTCTCCTGCTGATGTTCAGGTGTATATCAGTATGTAGTGTCTCTACTTTAAAGAGTCCTCTCCTGCTGATGTTCAGGTGCATATCAGTATGTAGTGTCTCTACTTTAAAGAGTCCTCTCCTGCTGATGTTCAGGTGTATATCAGTATGTAGTGTCTCTACTTTAAAGAGTCCTCTCCTGCTGATGTTCAGGTGTTATCAGTATGTAGTGTCTCTACTTTAAAGAGTCCTCTCCTGCTGATGTTCAGGTGGGTATATCAGTATGTAGTGTCTCTACTTTAAAGAGTCCTCTCCTGCTGATGTTCAGGTGTATATCAGTATGTAGTGTCTCTACATGTCTCCATGCTTTAATGTTCAAAAAGCTCTTTATTCTTCTCATACTGCCTGTGCTGCAGCACCTCTTTTCACCCTCTGTCTGAAACCAGAGCGCAGTCTGCTCTGATTGGTTAGCTGGCCGGCTCTGTTGTGATTGGTCAACTGCTTAGAGATGTCCCGCCCCTTAGCCTATCATACAATGTGTTGGAGCGCTAGCTAGTATTCCATAGTGATGTCACTGTGTTTTGGTACTTTTGAATGTCAGTCTTTGCAGACCATTCACATGCACTAAAACCTATGTAACACTCTACAGGGGTGTCAAACTCAAATACACAGTGGGCCAAAATAAAAAAATGGGTACTAGTCGAGGGCCGGACTGGTTCAATGTTTATTGCAGAACTTATTGAAATGAACTTATTGCACATATTAAACCTGGAACTAACAAAGCTTAAATTATTGCCTATAAAAACAACATTAAACATTAAATAATCAGCTGCATTAATTTCTTACGGCTCTTTCTGAAGCTATCTGAGTCATTTCTTATGAGTACATTTTCCCACAGGACAACAACAGCTTCAAAGAAACTATTTCCCCTCAAAGAACAAACCAAACATGCCCTGTTGTCTCAAGAAACAAAGTGCAGAAGGAAGCATCCATTAACTCAGTGTGCTGCTCTGTGATGCTAGTTCAGATACTTGGCGTCTCATCTCGGGGGGCAAGGTCATCAATGTTTGGGGTCTGGCTCTGAGCGGAGGAGACCCTCAGGATGGAGGGAATGCGTGCAATATACCGGCGGGCCAGATCTAATAATAATTAGAAATTATCCTGCGGGCCGAAATTAAATCCACCACGGGCCTGATTTGGCCCCCGGGCCTTGGGTTTGACACATGTGATCTACAGGAAAGGGAAAACCCCAAAAGCAGAATAGGGCTTCTTTAAAGAACATCACCTTGGACTTAATTGCAATGGTCTTTGTAACGATTTTCTGACATTTTATTCACCCAACAAATCCATCCCGTCCTTCTCCCGCTTATTCCGTGGTCGGGTCGCGGGGTAGCAGTTCCAGCAGAGATGCCCCAAACTTTCCCTGTCTCCACATCAACCAGCTCTGACTGGGGGATCCCAAGGCGCTCCCAGGCCAGCGAAGAGATATAATCCCTCCCCCACCTGGTCCTAGGTCTAACCCCTTGGTCTCTTCCCAGCTGGAAGTGCCTGGAAACACCTCCCTAGGGAGGCGCCCAGGTGGCATCCTAACTAGGTGCCCGACCACCTCAACTGGCTCCTTTCGACGCGAAGGAGGAGCGGCTCAACTCCGAGTCCCTCCCTGATGACCGAACTTCTCACCTTATCCCCTAAGGGAGGACACCAGCCCCCGGCGGAGAAAACCCATCTCGGCCGCTTGTATCCACCCAACAAATATAATCTAGAAAATAACCTTCAGATTATTAGATAATGAAAATAATATTTGTTAGTTGTAAGACCCCAACATCTACAGTATATGGTGTCACTGCAGCTTCAGGGAGGAATTATTTGTTTACGTTTTGATGTGTGTGCGTGTGCGTGTGCGTGGTGAGTCCCACTTCACAGGATCCTCTGTGTGTTGCTTTTAAGTGGTGTGTCATCTTATAGCTTCTGACAGACGGGTCAGTCAGCGATTCTGAGACAACATCAGAAAAAAGGACAGGAGGCCACATCTGTACAGAGAGGGGAGGAAGGAAAGGAAGGGGAATGAAGGAAAGGAGGGAAGACGACGTGAGATCGAAATAAGGGAACCCAGGGTTTAACAGAGGCCGTTGTTAAACCCTAGTGTCTTCCTATCAGCGCTTTTAAGCGCTTTGAGTCATTGATATGCGCTATAATAAATGTAAGGAATTATTATTATTATCAACTTGTGTCTTCCTGGTTTGACTATTTAAAAAGCATTTAGTAAATAATCACCAAAATCTATGTTACACCTTTTAAGGCAACTTTATTCTTACGTATTACAAGTTTAACTCTTCTTTCTGAAATGTCTGGTCAATAAACCTAATTTACACAAATTCCAAACTACTTTCTGAGTTAAAAAAGGAACAAATTATTTGACAAGATTGACCCCAGAAGATGCTAAACATTTGAATAAAACCCAAAACATAATGAAAGTGGTGGAAGAGCGTAGTATACTAGAAAATATACAAAAAATATACAACAATTAATTTGGGGAAGTGTCGAATTTGACCCGAGGAAGAGGAAGGTTTACCAAAAGTAGTAAGAATAACAATTCATTTTGACTATCTTTAGTGATCATGTGCTCCAGCTGTTGGACTCATACTGCCACAATAATAACATTTCTTATTTGGAGTTAAAGCATTTTACAGTTTGGAACCGCTGTTAGTACAAAAAGACAGTTAAATATGTCGATAGTATACGATCATTAGTAATACCGGGCGTGTCAAAGGTGTAGGACGGGAGATGAGAGAGCAGGAAATGCTGACAGAGAAACACGTCTGGTCAGCATGTTTCTCGAAGCTGCCTATTCAACACGTCTGCATTTCATTCAAGTGCATTTAGACAGATAGAAAATTACACTGGACTGAATATCTTTTAAATATTTAAAGTGCCCTGTTCGCTTTTTGGGGTTTCCGTTTCCTGCAAAGGCTAAAATCCCTTCCTGGAGTTTCTCTCTGACATCACTATTTAACACTGGTGCTTCTATTGGCTATCGCTTCAACATGTACGTGATAGGCTAAGGGGCGGGACATCTCTAAGTCGGTGACCAATCACAACAGAGCCGGCCACGCTAACCAATCAGAGCAGACTGGGCTCTGGTTTCGTACAGAGGGTGAAAAGAGGTGCTGCAGCACAGGCAGTATGAGAGAAATAAAGAGCTTTTCGAACATTAAAGCATGGAGACATGTAGAGACACTACATACTGATATACACCTGAACATCAGCAGGAGAGGACTCTTTAAAGTAGAGACACTACATACTGATATACACCTGAACATCAGCAGGAGAGGACTCTTTAAAGTAGAGACACTACATACTGATATACACCTGAACATCAGCAGGAGAGGAACTCTTTAAAGTAGAGACACTACATACTGATATACACCTGAACATCAGCAGGAGAGGACTCTTTAAAGTAGAGACACTACATACTGATATACACCTGAACATACAGCAGGAGAGGACTCTTTAAAGTAGAGACACTACATACTGATATACACCTGAACATCAGCAGGAGAGGACTCTTTAAAGTAGAGACACTACATACTGATATACACCTGAACATCAGCAGGAGAGGACTCTTTAAAGTAGAGACACTAGATACTGATATACACCTGAACATCAACAGGAGAGGACTCTTTAAAGTAGAGACACTACATACTGATATACACCTGAACATCAGCAGGAGAGGACTCTTTAAAGTAGAGACACTACATACTGATATACACCTGAACATCAGCAGGAGAGGACTCTTTAAAGTAGAGACACTACATACTGATATACACCTGAACATCAGCAGGAGAGGACTCTTTAAAGTAGAGACACTACATACTGATATACACCTGAACATCAGCAGGAGAGGACTCTTAAAGTAGAGACACTACATACTGATATACACCTGAACATCAGCAGGAGAGGACTCTTTAAAGTAGAGACACTACATACTGATATACACCTGAACATCAGCAGGAGAGGACTCTTTAAAGTAGAGACACTACATACTGATATACACCTGAACATCAGCAGGAGAGGACTCTTTAAAGTAGAGACACTACATACTGATATACACCTGAACATCAGCAGGAGAGGACTCTTTAAAGTAGAGACACTACATACTGATATACACCTGAACATCAGCAGGAGAGGACTCTTTAAAGTAGAGACACTACATACTGATATACACCTGAACATCAGTAGGAGAGGACTCTTTAAAGTGGAGACACTACATACTGATATACACCTGAACATCAGCAGGAGAGGACTCTTTAAAGTGGAGACACTACATACTGATATACACCTGAACATCAGCAGGAGAGGACTCTTTAAAGTAGAGACACTACATACTGATATACACCTGAACATCAGCAGGAGAGGACTCTTTAAAGTAGAGACACTACATACTGATATACACCTGAACATCAGCAGGAGAGGACTCTTAAAGTAGAGACACTACATACTGATATACACCTGAACATCAGCAGGAGAGGACTCTTTAAAGTAGAGACACTACATACTGATATACACCTGAACATCAGCAGGAGAGGACTCTTTAAAGTAGAGACACTACATACTGATATACACCTGAACACCAGCAGGAGAGGACTCTTTAAAGTAGAGACACTACATACTGATAGACACCTGAAGATTTGGGCTCCTCAAAAGAAAGCTGGTATATCGTTGTTCATTTTGTGAAAAGGGAGGAATCTGTTTTGCTGCTTTTAAGATTTAGAAATATGTTTCTGTCGCCCTCTAAGCCACTCTAAGGAAAAAGAAAGGTGGTAAGTGTCTGGAGGCATGTTTACGATATCTCCCAATATTTATAATTATAGATTTATGTCTCACGCCTTCCTCCCTTCACCTTTATCAACTGTTCTAATGCATTATTAAAAATATGTTGATAAGAATTTGATGTGTCTGACTTTCAATCCCAATGTCGTTTGCATGATGTATAATGTGTCACGACTGATGTCTTCATGGTGTTATACATGTTGTTGTTGTTGTTGTTGTTGTTGTTGTTGCATGGGTTATTGTTGTTTTACGTCGAGTACAAATATGTTTAATCTCCTCCGCTCCTTCACAATCACGGATTATTTTGACCCACTTTTTTTTTTTAAAAAGATTTGTTCGCAGCAACACATGTTGGAAGAATATCTGTGTGTGTGTGTGTGTGTGTGGTGTGTGTGTGTGTGTGTGTGTGTGTGTGTGTGTGTGTGTGTGTGTGTGTGTGTGTGTGTGTGTGTGTGTGTGTGTGTGTGTGTGTGGTGTGTGTGTGTGTGTGTGTGTGTGTGTGTGGAGGAGGTTTATTCCAGGCAATGTCTCACTCACACGATAGGTTTCCATGGCAACAGTGTAGCAGCAATCCAATTGGGAGAGCGAGGAAATGTGCATTTTTTGTCCTGTTGTGTGTGTGTGTGTGTGTGTGTGTGTGTGTGTGTGTGTGTGTGTGTGTTGTGTGTGTGTGTGTGTGTGTGTGTGTGTGGTGTGTGTGTGTGTGGTGTGTGTGTGTGTGTGTGTGTGTGTGATGTGTTTCTGTGTTTTGGCGTAACTGTCTTTAAGGTCATTGACGCTCCTTTCCTCCCCTCCCCACTCCACTCCTCTGGGAGTAGATACGCAGAAGAAGAGGATTGTTTTCCAAGTCACTCTAAGTAATCCCCCCCCCCCCCACTAATGCATGGAAGCTTCTCCACATCCTCGACACAGCTAGCCCATGAGGTCGCACAGAAAGAGGCTAGCAGGGCTAGCATGTAGCTTCTCTGAGCTAACACCTTTTGGCTGGACTCTACCTACGGTGGGCGACAAGTGCACACGTGCTGCAACGGCCACCAAAACACTTCTAATAATAATAATACATTTTATTTTTAGGCGCCTTTCATGACACCCAAGGACACCGTACAATTAAAAAAAAAAAAAAATAGGAGATAGGAGAAAGGTGCTGCCGTTTCAGAACGATGCAAACAAAGAAACATCTTCACCCACTTGACAACACATGCGCCAATTGAGAGGGTTCTGTCTTTGTAGTGTTTGTGTGCAGAGCTTTTAGTGAACGCTGCGCATGTTTCTTCAGGTTGATGATGATATTTTGTATTTGCATGTGTTTTAATAATTCCATCAGTTTGTGATACTGCAGCACGTCTCTCCTAACGGACGTATGTTGGCCGTTGTAAGGTCAGGACTCAGAGGAGACACGAGGAGAGTTGGAGCTTTGATGTCCAAACAATGATAGTTATTACAAGTCAACGGCCGGAGAATTCATATCACAAGTCACAGCAGCAAAAGGTTCTGCCTGCACGGGTGGGTTGTCATGTCAATTCTGCCCAGCCTCTCTCTCGATAGACCTTTTAACTAGTTTACGGAGAGTTGATCAGCATATTGGGGATGGGCGTAAATCATGGCGTAAAACACATCTGCACAGGAGACGTCTCTCCCATCTCGAGATTAGAAGCTAGCGTTCAAGCTGTAAAACCTAGTCTCAACATACGACTGCATCAACACATTCCTTACGGGAGATAAGGAGCAGGGCTGATCGTAAATGTAAACACGCAGTAAATGTTAAATATCTTAGGAGTAAGGAAGATTATTGACATTTAGGAAGAGAGATATTCTCTCACAGCCGTCATAATGTGTTTGCACCTGTCGGCCACCGTACTCTTCTATTTGACCGCATCGTCGCACCAGAGGGAAGTGCACCGCTGCCAAAGTGCTGTTTCCCCACGGTGCAGGCGCGAAATATAAAGACATACAACTGGGAACGATAAAGGCAAACTTGACAGAGCTTTCATTTCCACATTTAATGAGGGGACGACCCTGAGAGTTGGATGATGCTGCTGAGTCGGCTGTTTGGAAAGAGCTTGCACGGCTTGACACACCCGAGACATTTCATCAAAGTCCTCCTGCCCTTTTTCTTCCAGTCTCATCTGCAGGGACGGGTCACTGAGAATGACAAGCTTGCGTTTGGCTTTACAAGTTCAATCCCGCCCGTGTCTTTTGTTGCTCATCAATTACGGCTCACTTTGTATCTTGCAGACAAAGTTGAGGAGATGACGCACGCCCAGAAGACATCGCCTGTCGATATGAAGATCGCCACCATCAAACCACGGCCATCCAGTCGCTGTTTGGTGACAGCAGCTGATATCAATGTAGGTGATCGAAGCGCAGGTGACATCAACACATACTTTAAATAAATGACTTAGTTTCACGGATTTGACTTGGCATTGTATTTGAGAAACCGAATGGGAACGCCAGCATTCGTTAAAACGTCCGAAATACTTTTGGTTTTTCGGTTTTGCAGCTAAATAAGGCTGTCTTGCCTTCGTCTGAAAAGGATTTGGCGCTAAAAGAATAATAGAAACGCCTTTTGAACATTTAAATAACACGTCTGATCAGAAATTATTATTAATGTTGTGTGTCTTTTTACGATCAGCATGAAACAGGGACAACGAAGGTCAAACAAAGTCCTTCTTGGGACAATAAATGTTTGTGAATCTATTTTGACTTCAGTTTGTTCTACAGCTACAAATATATCCGAAACTTGTGTTTGTGTCCACACCCAGCAGATGAAGAATGTGTATTTATTGGTATATCATTAACAATATTCTTGTTTGCAGTCATTATATCATGACCGCCAGGGAGTAGCAGTGGTGCCACCCACGGTGCCGGGGGCTTTCCTGGGGCTACCTGAGAAGAGCACTTTGAAAAAGCAGAAGTCCATAGGTATGATGTGCTTACGGTAAATGTGTGTGAAGGCGTGTGAGTGTTAGCGTTGTGAAGCTCATGTCCAGCGCTTTTAGCATGTCCTAATATTCTATTAATGCTCAGAGGGCTCGCTCTGTGTGCTCAAGCAATATGCAAGTTAATTATAGATAACTTGGAACGATCCAGTCAGCAAAGTGTGCTTTCATGAGATGATATTCGAGGTCGTTAAACGTATGCTGAAACCTCATTCTCACTGCTGAACCGAAGGGACGCCGTGCAGCCTAATGTTGCTCACAGCGCTTTTAGAATGTTCTTGTTTGAAGGCACCGGTGTGTCAACTACATCGTGTGTGTCACTTATAGAGTGGAGCGGTGACGCGTCCTAAAACCCGGAAGTAAGCTTCTTCCGGTTCCCTCGACAAAAAAGCAATGCAATGCTTTTATAATTTTCTAATCATAAATCTAATCGATAGATTTATAATCTTCCGGGTTTTAGGACGCGTCACTGCGCCACTCTATTGACTAAGTGACAACGAATTAAACTGAATGTAGCTTCGTCCACGCCTTTTGTTGTCTATTAAATGAAATAATTCGATATTTGAATTGACTCCATCTTAAGTAATCCACTTCTGCTCTTCTGTATAGATTTGAAATCAAATTGGCCTTCAATATAAATGTTTGTCTAAATCTCACGTGGTGGTTTTGGGTAAATGCCAAAAGTAGCTCACCAGTAAATTCCGGTTTGCTGCAGAAAACATTTTATATTCAGCTACTCTTTATTTATCTTGTCTCATAAAACTCAGGAAAAGCTGGAAATAAAACATATGGATGTCACCCCCAGGTCCTCACATAATGTTTCCTTCTGCTCCATTTCTCCAAGGTACATCGGAGGACGACAAACATGGATTCCTCACGCCTCCCTTACTCAAGTTTGCCCGCAGCCTCTCCATGCCCGACACCTCAGAGGACATCCCTCCTCCCCCAGCCATTTCACCCCCTTCTCCACCTGACTTCAACTCTGGTCCAACACCCAAGAGCTACGGCACCACACGACCCAGCTTCACCCAGAACTCAGCCAATGTGGTGAAGACCATTAGCCGAACGACCGACGCCGGTACGTTGCGGCGCGGCTATTACCGGCAGAGCTCTGAGCAGTTTGACTCGCGCATTCGAGGGCGCGCACCAGTACCGGAGAACCCTTACTCCGAGGTGGGCAATAGGAACCTGTACGTGCCAGCCAAACCAGCTCGAAGGAAGGGCATGCTTGTAAAACAGCACAACGTTGAGGATAGTCCGGAGAAAAAGAGTCACATGTCATCAAACCCATCGGGCGCGGTTTCCATGCCTACTACGCCGGTAGAACGAACTTGCTCCTCCATTCCCATCCCTACCATCATCATCAAGGAGCCCTCCACCAGCAGCAGTGGCAAGAGCAGCCAGGGTAGCAGTATGGAGATCGAGCCCACCACCCCCGAACACCCTCCTCTCATGCCTGTTGGCGGTTTGCGTCCCGAAGACCCGTCTTTAGGCAACCCCTTTGCAGCAGCTATTGCTGGGGCAGTAAGGGACCGGGAGAAGAGGCTCGAGGCAAAAAAGCACTCCATCGCCTTCCAGTCAATAGATATTGGGGATGATGACTTCGGTAGTCCTACACCGACCCCTCGTCTTCGCCATTCTAAGTCCATCGATGAAGGCATGTTTAGCGATGAGAGGCTTCGAAGGATATTGGGTCCCCCTGCACAGCTCGGTCGTCCTGTCGGGGGAGGTAGTGGCAACATGACAGATTTCAACACTCCTGAGCCCACAGTGGTTCGGGAGCCTCTAAACACCAGAACAGGCCAGTGTCCCAACCTGGACAGTCCCGTTAGTCTCCCATCCACACCTCCGAAGAGCCACTACAGGTCGAACGGGACTTACCTCCATCCGGTTACAGGCAAACCCCTGGATCCTAATTCCCCTCTTGCTTTGGCCCTGGCAGCTCGCGACCGGGCGATGAAGGAGCAACAGAACCATCCTCAGAATCAGCCAACAAATCCTCCTCAGGTTCAGCAAGCGCCCAAACACGAACCCCAGTCCCTCCCAAGTCAGCCAAGCCACAAACCAGACCTCAATCAACCGCTGTTTATTGACACCAAACTACGCTCGGGGATCGAGACAAGTTTTGCCGCAATCTCATCGGCAACCATGGGGCGGCCGAGTCGAGGCGGTCTGCGGAGACAAATGACGGAGCAGAAGTATGAGTCCGACGGGGCACAGGAAGAACGAAAGCATAAGGCAGTTGAGGAGAGGAAAAGTGCGCCAGCGGATGTGTCGGATTTATCACAGCAGTTAACTGGACTGTTGATGGTCCACACCAGCAACGAAGCAAGCAACAAGGGAAACAACCAAGAGGTGGAGGGGCAGGACAGCAACAGGCCATCGGAGCTCAAGGACCCCAACCAACCGGACCCTCACAACGCTTCGTCGCTGTCCCCCAATCCCCAACCAACCTCATTAAGGAGGAGGAGCATGCCCTTGAACGAGTCCATTGACGAACCGGTAAAACTGCCCTTCCGCATCCCACCACCTCCTCTCGCATCAGTGGACATCGATGAGGAATTTGAGTTCTCGGATCCCCTCCCACCACCGCTGGAGTTTGCCAACAGTATCGACATTCCTGACGATCAGGCGAGTGCCATTGCAGAGATGCTTCAGCAACAGAGACGAAATGGAGGTCCTGTTCTACCGCCATACCACCCTCACGCCCCGCCCGCTGTCACTGAGCAACACAAACGGGTTGCAAACAACATGCCACCCTCATATCCTCCCCCTCCGCCGGATTTGGAGTCAGGGGTGGGTGACTCGGGCATCGAGGAGGTAGACAGCCGCAGTAGCGGGGATCCTCAGCACATGGAGACAACCAGCACCGTGTCCAGCATCTCCACCCTGTCGTCCGAGGGGGGCTTCTGCGACAGCGCTCTGGAGAGCCTCTACGCCACCGCAGACGGACACGCCTTCCTGGTGGACCGGCCCCCCGTGCCCCCCAAACCCAAGGGCAAGTCCGTCATCAACAGAACATCGCTTTATCATGACGCTCTCATTGAAGAGCCCCCGGAGTCCTATGGATCCCCGCCTCAGGATCCTCCCCCTCCTCCGTCGTCCTCTGAACCTCCTAGGACTCCTACTCAAAGGACATCCAAGCTGTGGGGCGATCAGCCGCCGGAGCTGCACAGTCCCCCATCGACCCCAGACTCCAAGAACACCGTCATCACCGAGCTGAGCTCCATCCTGCAGCAAATGAATCGCGACAGGCCAGCAAAGCCAGGAGAAAGCCTCGACTCCCCCACCGGGACCAGGGGGGGCTTCGGAACAAGGTATGTATTATATAGGTCTTTAACATCTCCAACTTCTTCCTTTCTAAATTGCATTTATATTGATAAGGCCTCGTATATCTGCCCCAGATCGTCCTTAATCTTTTACTTGAATTCATAATTAATTTTTACCTTACAGTCAAAGTGGTGGCAATGCCAAATAAAGGCTTTGCAATTAGTAGCATTTCCTTCTATGGTGTCATAGAATAGAAACTGTTGTGTCAAGGCGGACTTGACTAGTTATTGATACCTGATGTTTAAGTGCTCCTTTAGATTACTTTCCGAGAGGCCAGGGGTGTCATCACAGTGTTGGTTGAGATATACAATAACACATGTTCTCTCTTTTCTTCTTGACTGATCGAGCCATTCAGATAGTAAGGGTTTTATTTCCTTTGGATTATTGATAACTATCACAAAGGGACTACAAGCTGATCCACTGCTACTTATGAGTGTGTTCTTGTGTAATGTCGATAATAGCTTCGTGAGTTGTGTTTGAAGTACATATTAAGATGCAGGGATGTGAAGGGTTTATCGTATCAACTCAAGGATGAGGCTAATGTGTGTTGTGGCTCACACTCTATATTAATGTATCTATATCCTGCATAAATCAAAAATACAAGGTTGAAAGTCGTCATAGCTTTCCATAAGTCTCTGTGCAAACATTATGATGATTTATAAACCTAGCCATCTTACTGCTTTAGCAAGAATCTGTGATATTCACTTCAGCAACGACTACAAGCTACTAAATGCAGTCAACCATGGTAATAATGTCTTCTTCTGTTCAAACTGGACATTGAACGTAATTTCCAAACCCACAGCTGGGAATTGTCAGTCGTAGGGCTGTAACGGTTCACAGAAGTCACGGTTCGGTACAACAAGAAAAAGCAAAAAAAAAGTCCCAAATGCGTAATTCCAGGTTTGTTGTTATTTATGTTTGAACAGTAGAGCAAGTTTCAGTTTCAAAATAAAGAACTCTGACATTGTGAATAATTAACTGTATTAAACAGTTAAAAACAAACCACAAACACTCAGATGGCCATAGTATCTTAATAACATAATGGCTGATGTCAAACTAAAAGGTTTCATCAAGCTGTAAAACTAAAAAGAATGTCTTGAAAATATTACATCATTTCATTTATCCAGGAATTTCCCATTGAGATACAAGATCTCTTCCTCCAGGGAGTCCTGATCATAAATAATAAGAAAGTGTTTCAAGAGCGCAAAGTCGTTGAAAAACATATGCCAAAAGCTTCCGTTATTTATTTTGGTCTCTCGGCTCTCATGTCTATTGGCTTCTTAAAAACAGCGGGGATCAGCTGTTGAACTGCTGTTGTCTTTTGCCGGGCTCCGGTGAGTGGCAAGTCTGGGTGATGCCTTCTGATATGATTTAGCATGTTTGGCGTGTGTTGCCATTAGCATACCGCACCGCTATCGAACAACGCCGACACACCGTCCTCTTCCGATCCACCACTCGCACACTTCATCGTTATTGTAGTCCACAGGGAACCCGAAATGTTCCCACACAGCTGATTTAAAAGAAGCAGGTGGGTTCTAGCTCCTGTGTGTTATCTGAAATCGCCATACTAACTTTTCTTCTTCTTGTATTTTGTTCGTTTTGTTGTTGTGTTTCTTCTTGTTCTTCATTTGTTGTTTAAGGGCGGCTGGCAAACAGCTTTTAGGCGCAATACCGCCCCCTGGATTATAAATAGTGTAGTGGATGCTGCCCTGACAGACTTTTTTCCGACTCATAAAAAAAAAAAAAGGCGTATTCGCCGTGTGACTGCATGTGCCGAACCGTGACATCCGAACCGTGACGGGACGAATACGGATACCGTTACACCCCTAGTCAGTCGTGTTTTTTGCTCACAGGAAATACTTAGAGGTTCAGGTGAGGGCTGCCGCCATTGGTAGAGCGTGCAGAATGCAGACTTTACTCTGTAGTCATGTAGTTGTTGCTGGATATATTTGGTCATAAACAATAACGTTTGTGGCTAACCCCGAGCCTGTTTTTCAGGTTTCAGGCTCGAAAATGACATGCCCAGAACAAATGACTGTAACTTCACTTCTAAAAAGGTTTATATGAATAATCTTTGTTATCAAAGCAAGGTTACATCTGTGAGTTGGATGTAGAAGTGTCAGAATCAATATAGATGTTTCTGTGTCAGAGTAAATTCAGATGGAACATAGCAAAAAAATGTAAATTCCTGTCTCCGCCTAAAGAAAACCCATTACTTATAGTGAAGACCAACCTTGAATGATGGGTTAGTAGCCTAAAAGCTTTAGGAATCCAAATTATAACATATAATAAGTACCCTGTATCAAGATTGAGGCAAAACAAGTGACATTTGACCTTTTTAGAGAGGTTTATGAAAATAAAGTCCAGGCGGAATAAGCTTTGGGCACATTTGGGCCCATTTGGGCCCATCAGTGCCATTTGACATTTTTCAGATACCAGACTATAAAAATCATTGTATTACATTGAATAATCACTATAGGTATTCATTCCATTAAAAAAAAAAAAAATTAAAAAAATGTAAATAAAAAAAAAGATTCTTAAAAAAATATTAAAAATATTTGTGTGAGTGTGTATAAAAAACATCAGGGTCCCCGTCGGCGGGGACCTTCGGGCTTAACAGGTTAAACTTGTCTGATGGTCTTGGTGCCGGTCCTTTACGACAGAAAGTTTGTGATTGTTGTTGGCTTTCAAATTAGACGAGAACAAGTTGTTGTTTTCTTTTCCTTGGACTGTTTTGCACTAGCAACACGATAGAAACGTTGTTAACACGCCAAATCTCTCAAAGTGAATCGTCTTGACAACAAGCCGATCTATTCACATGCTCTATCACACATTGCACATTGACTTGATTGAGTCAATGCTGTTGGATTCTTGAATTTGAGGGAACTTGGCCTCAAAAGTCCTTGAAAAACATTGATTTTGTTTAAGGAGGCGATGCAACCACTAGAAGTGTGTGCCAGACATTATTACAGAGACTTTGTTTTCGGGAGCTGTTAGTGTAGAGTCTGTTTGAGGTTTGGAAACGGACTCAAATTGGCGCTGTCACCTACAGCTCCTCCTGGCGATGTTAAAACATTTTTGAAGTTTGCAATCCACGTGTAAAAGTTACATTTGTAAGGTCTGAGTTTCATGGAGTTACGATCCATTGACACCCTACATTGCAAACTCTTAAAAATGAAGATCTAATAAGAAGAGTTACTCTCGTGAGTTAAATGCTCCGTTAATAAAGTAGGACATCATTCATATCATCCTTTGGCTTTTTATTGACATGTATATGTGATTTTTCTAGAGCGAATTATTGGATGAAGCACAAGGGTTTAGTGCAGTGTTTCTCAAACTTTTTCATACCAAGGACCACTTAACCAATTAAAAAACACTCGCGGACCACCTAACTCCACAAATATCCAAAAACACATTGTTTCTCTAGAACAGATTACAAATCGCCTGAAAATGCTACAAACAGGTGGCAACATGTGTGACGAAGGTGTTGCGCTGGGCTATATCATGCAATTGAAAGTGAAACGTAAGCCCGCGAAGTCCCTCCCTTTCCGGGGAGCTTATTTTGGAAAAAGTATGTATTGAAGTCAATGGAGAGAGAAAGATTATCTTTCGATCCCGTTTGAATTGTGCCACGAATTACACATATGATGTTTGTCCATTTAAAAGATAATTTTGCAAGTCGTAAAACTGTGAAGTAACACACTTTTTTGTGTGAAGCGCTCAATGACCTACATCTCTGGTCTCACACACGTCACCAACACCAAGACGGCCGTCACGTTAGCACATTTCACCTCTTTCTTTCAGAATGAGGCGGAAAGTATTAAAAGAGGTGAAAATCACTCCAAGTCTGGGCATGTTGAGAGCTGCACACACACACAAGGGGAGTTAGTCGGTTCCAGCATGCGGGACCGGCTTTACGAGGTGTCGGTGAGGAACACGAGTGTAATGTGTAACGTTAATGTCAGCTAGCTAAATGCACTTACGCGACTCTGGGATTTGTAGTCTTTCTAGTTGCGTATTTTTCATAGTCTTACATTTCAACAGTTTTAAGACAAACTGTGACTTTTTTTGACGTGGAAATGATTTTTTAAGATGACAAACATCATATGTGTAATTCGTGGCACAATTCAAACTGGATCGAAAGATACGTTTCTCTCCATTGACTTCAATACAAACATTTTCAGAGATAAGGTCCCATGGGTCGGAAGTAGATGGACGGGACTTCGCCTCTGTATAGCTCAAGCTACGCCTGCGTGAGATTTGCAGTGACTGGGACCAACGTTTTGATGGACGCCTCACCTGAACCAGCTCATGGTTTTTTAATCTCCCCTGTTTGAGGGGGAAATAAAAAGCAGGATGAATAATTCACGGCTCTCATGCATTTTGTATGAACGGTCCCGTCGCTCAGCGTTGAGGCGTCGAGAGCAGATTCCTCTGGGCGGTGCCTTCTGGTCTAATAAACATTGTTAGATCAACACGGTGACGTCCATGTGTGGTGATCGCAGCGAGACGCCCAGCAGATGCTCGGGTCCGGCCTCGTGTACACTCCTTCACGCTTCACATCACTTACTATCACGTTATCCTCATTCTCATCTGGTGACCTTTACACCTTGTACTCATTCCATTCTCAGCTCACGCCTCTCCATCTCCATTTTCTCCAGTCTCCTGTAGTTCCTTCAGCTCGTCTTTCTCCACGTGTCTCACAGGTGGGTTTCCATCAGATGGGTTCACATCACTCCGAAGGCCTCTTTCCACTTGGATGCGTTTATTTTTACCCATCGCTATCAGTTCCTAGGAAGTTGTCATTGTTTGTGTCTGTCCGCCCGTTTGTTTTCACCGTCTTGTGAACTGGGTTAGTCAAAAAACATTAAAACATAAAAACCGTGCTCCTCAGAAGTTGATATGCAAAGATTAGTTTTTAAGGGATTTTGAAAATACTGTAACCTGTTTCAATATTTAAGAAACAACTTGATGGGATACTGTAATCATTTTTAATATTAGCACCTTCTTGAGGCACAAAAATAGGATTTTCCTTCAATAAAACAATGACTCTAACAGGCAATAGACTCACAAACAAATCGTATTTCTCTCATTCCTCACGTATGATACACATGGTTCCAACGGGTGCTTACAATTCTTGAAAATTGGTCAATTTAAGGATAAAAAAAATGTAGTTTTAAAAAATCGACGTGGTCATTATGGGCTTTGTTTCACAGAAAGAAACGTGGGTCGTTAAAAGTGCCTAAAGTCATGTATTACATTAATGTATACAAATATTTTACCTAAGGTTAGTTATTACGCGTGGAGGGATTATATCTCTTCGCTGACCTGGGAGCGCCTTGGGACCCCCCAGTCAGAGCTGGTTGATGAGGGGAAAGGAAGTTTGGGGCTCTCTGCTGGAACTGCTACCCCCGAGACCCGACCACGGATAAGCGGGAGAAGATGGATGGATAGTTATTACGCTCCATTTCGCTTTCAGCTTTCATGTTTACTTCAAATGCGTGGTAGTTTTTCACGCTGCCTCAAGACAGAGCAACAATAATTAACTTTGATTGAGTCGATACCGTTGGATCCTTGAATTGGATTGATCTTGGTCTGGAAAGTCCTTGAGAAGGTGTGGGAGTTCCCCCGTATCTTCACCCTTCAGCCTGGATGTCTTGTTTTGCTTTGTGTGGGACGTCTCTGGGCGTCTGCCTCCTCTAAAAGTAATCTAGTGTTAACAGCTTGTGCCTTTAAGATGGGCCTTTTGGCAAAGACCCGTCTGCAGCAGAATCGATGACACTCAACGGATAATGAATCAGTTAATGACTTTCATTACGGCATTACGTTTAATCTCACAGCATGGTGTGACAGCAAGCATGTCTCTTGTTCTGCAGTCCCGGAGTGAAAGTAGCTGTAAGTGACGAGTTGTTGGTGATGCTGAGGTATCAGAGAGCTGGCAGCCTCTCAAAGTAAACTCCCCTCGAGCCACGAGGCTGCGTGAGAGGATTGTTCTGCGCCCTGGAGTTTCTTATGACTTCGAGGAAGCAGTTGTGTTTCCATTTGTGTTCTTTCTACGTCAAGCTTATTGCAAACATGATCTGCAACCTGGGGAAAGTATTCTACGTCAGCTCTGCAGCGACTACCACACCAGGGCAGGTGTTGCATTATTGTTTGTGTCCCCGTGTTTCCCAGGTGGCTTTCTTAAAGTGCGCAAGATCCGTCAACGGTCACACAATGCTGACGTCAACACAACAAAGCATCGATGAGTCAAAGACGAGGCACACTTTATACTCAGAGAAAACGGCTTTGAGTCTGAATACAAACTAAAACAATGAGGAATCAAGATGACGAAGAAGGGAAAAGGAAACACACTCCTAGAGTCCAGAGCGTGGTGGCTGTCCAATATCAGTTGTATTTAATGCTGACACACATTTTATTTGACATGTTAGCAATCAAGAGATTTACCGCAAAAAACATATCAGATTATGTTCAGAGCATGGACTAATCAAGAAGTGGATTACCAAGTGTAATCTGGACTGTGTGTGTGTGTGTGTGTGTGTGTGTGTGTGTGTGTGTGTGTGTGTGTGTGTGTGTGTGTGTGTGTGTGTGTGTGTGTGTGTGTGTGTGTGTGTGTGTGTGTGTGTGTGTGTGTGTGTGTGTGTGTGTGT
Organism: Pseudochaenichthys georgianus; assembly: GCF_902827115.2. Taxonomy (NCBI): domain Eukaryota; kingdom Metazoa; phylum Chordata; class Actinopteri; order Perciformes; family Channichthyidae; genus Pseudochaenichthys; species Pseudochaenichthys georgianus. The sequence goes on along the minus strand of NC_047505.1, from coordinate 51,045,302 downwards.
GTGTGTGTGTGTGTGTGTGGGTGTGTGTGTGTGTGTGTGTGTGTGTGTGTGTGTGTGTGTGTGTGTGTGTGTGTGTGTGTGTGTGTGTGTGTGTGTGTGTGTGTGTGTGAACTGGAGGGTAAACCCGCTCTCTTGTGTCTCGGGTCTCTGATTATCTGCCTGCTCAGAGGGGCTTTTCATGTGGCACTACTTTGTCTGGAGGGGCGAGGCCTCTTCACACGGAGACTGCCGTTTTTACTGTTTGACATCAAGTGAATATCTTCGTGTGTTTTATGAGAGATTACGGAGCATGGGGATCGCCATCGTCATCATCATCATCATCATTTTCTCAGCTTTCGTCCCCTCTGACATTTCTAATGTGGACAAGCCCCTAATGAAGCACAGATACATGGAAACACTTCAGTGCTAATGTCCGAAAATGCTGTTTTCAGCCTCTCACATTTGGACATTTTAAAGTAATAGATAGACATTTAAAGACAGATAGTGAGATAGACATTTAAAGACAGATAGTGAGATAGACATTTAAAGACAGATAGTGAGATAGACATTTAAAGACAGATAGTGAGATAGACATTTAAAGACAGATAGTGAGATAGACATTTAAAGACAGATAGTGAGATAGACATTTAAAGACAGATAGTGAGATAGACATTTAAAGACAGATAGTGAGATAGACATTTAAAGACAGATAGTGAGATAGACATTTAAAGACAGATAGTGAGATAGACATTTAAAGACAGATAGTGAGATAGACATTTAAAGACAGATAGTGAGATAGACATTTAAAGACAGATAGTGAGATAGACATTTAAAGACAGATAGTGAGATAGACATTTAAAGACAGATAGTGAGATAGACATTTAAAGACAGATAGTGAGATAGACATTTAAAGACAGATAGTGAAATAGACATTTAAAGACAGATAGTGAGATAGACATTTAAAGACAGATAGTGAGATAGACATTTAAAGACAGATAGTGAGATAGACATTTAAAGACAGATAGTGAGATAGACATTTAAAGACAGATAGTGAGATAGACATTTAAAGACAGATAGTGAGATAGACATTTAAAGACAGATAGTGAGATAGACATTTTTACAAATATCTTCTCACATTTATGACATACTGTAATATACTGTCATATATTTTTACATTTATTTGTTACTTTTCATGCCAGAAAATGCTCTTTTCAGCCCCTGATATATTCAGATGTGCTGCTATATTTTTTATTAAAGTTAATATACTGTTTTTTGTTTTATCAAAAGTCAAAGTTATTTAGCTTATTGGAAGCAGTTCGTGTGTGTGTGTGTGTGTGTGTGTGTGTGTGTGTGTGTGTGTGTGTGTGTGTGTGTGTGTGTGTGTGTGTGTGTGTGTGTGTGTGTGTGTGTGTGTGTGTGTGTGTGTGTGTGTGTGTGTGTGTGTGTGTGTGTGTGTGTGTGTGTGTGTGTGTGTGTGTGTGTGTGTGTGTGTGTGTGTGTGTGTGTGTGTGTGTGTCGGGGGTCTCTGATTATCTGCCTGCTCAGAGGGCCTTTTCATGTAGCACTACTTTGTCTGGAGGAGCGTGTCTGTAGGCAGCCGAGGAAGAGGAGGAGGAGGAGGTTTTAATATCTTCAGACGTGCAGCTCTTCGTCATGTTGGAGTCCTGCGGAGTGAGAGGGGGTCCTGCTTCTGTTTCTGTCAGACAGATGGCAACAGAGATGCACAGAAGATGGCCTAGATTCACACATGCTCTCCCTCTCTGTGTCTCCTTCCTACCGCCTCCCTTTTATTCACTGCTTTTGATTTCCTCCTTTTCGACATTTGCGTTTTGATTTTTGATTTCAATTTCTTTTTTTATCTTTTCCTCCCTGTCTCTCAGCCTCCCAGATTAAATGTGCGTTGGTTGTGCCTGTGGACGAATGGGTTGCCTAGCGACGAGCTGATGAGAGCAGCCTTGAGGCCTGCAGTGATGTCAGCCTGAGTCAGGGGAGGGGGGGGTGTGTGTGTGTGTGTGTGTGTGTGTGTGTGTGTGTGTGTGTGTGTGTGTGTGTGTGTGTGTGTGTGTGTGTGTGTGTGTGTGTGTGTGTGTGTGTGTGTGTGTGTGTGTGTGTGTGTGTGTGTGTGTGTGTGTGTGTGTGTGTGTGTGTGTGTGTGTGTGTGTGTGTGTGTGTGTGTGTGTGTGTGTGTGTGTGTGTAAGAGGCCGAAACCCTCAGCAGAGTTCAGCATCATCTCCCGCAGGTCACGTGCCGCGCTACTTTAGTAGGCCAGCATTATGTAAGATTGTGTGTGTGTGTGTGTGTGTGTGTGTGTGTGTGTGTGTGTGTGTGTGTGTGTGTGTGTGTGTGTGTGTGGTGTGTGTGTGTGTGTGTGTGTGTGTGTGTGTGTGTGTGTGTGTGTGTGTGTGTGTGTGTGTGTGTGTGTGTGTGTGTGTGTGTGTGTGTGTTCACGCTGCTATAAATAAAGGCAGTGTGTGCATGCATGCCAATGAGAGCGACCCTGAATGTGTGTTAGAGAGAGGAGTCATGCAATGTGGGGGCGTGAGACACGAGGTCTCCCCCGCAGATATCAATACCTCTGAAACCTTCCTCCAGAGCTGCAGCCGATATCAGAATGTTATAAAAATGTGCAAAAGAGTGCTGCAGGGAGGACATGTTGTTGTAGGCCGGCCCTCTCTGATTCAATGGGATGTCTCCATGTGATATGGGATTATAGCAGAACATAATCTCAATGTTTATGATACTAATTTTGTGCAGCAGGATAATCTCCATTAACACCACTTAATGATTTTTGAAGTCAAAAGCTAACGTTGGGCTATAAAGGAACTACAGCACGGTCACATGACTTCACGTCACCACTGCTAAGCTAAAGGTGGCTAATATTGGGCTATAAAGGGACTACAGCACGGTCACATGACTTCACGTCACCACCGCTAAGCTAAAGGTGGCTAACGTTGGGCTATAAAGGAACTACAGCACGGTCACATGACTTCACGTCACCACCGCTAAGCTAAAGGAGGCTAATGTTGGGCTATAAAGGAACTACAGCATGGTCACATGACTTCACGTCACCACCGCTAAGCTAAAGGTAGCTAATGTTGGGCTATAAAGGAACTACAGCACGGTCACATGACTTCACGTCACCACCGCTAAGCTAAAGGAGGCTAATGTTGGGCTATAAAGGAACTACAGCACGGTCACATGACTCCACGTCACCACCGCTAAGCTAAAGGAGGCTAATGTTGGGCTATAAAGGAACTACAGCATGGTCACATGACTTCACGTCACCACCGCTAAGCTAAAGGAGGCTAATGTTGGGCTATAAAGGAACTACAGCACGGTCACATGACTTCACGTCGCCACCGCTAAGCTAAAGGCAGCTAATGTTGGGCTATAACGGAACTACAGCACGGTCACATGACTTCACGTCACCACCGCTAAGCTAAAGGCGGCTAATGTTAGGCTATAAAGGAACTACAGCACGGTCACATGACTTCACGTCACCACCGCTAAGCTAAAGGCGGCTAATGTTGGGCTATAAAGGAACTACAGCACGGTCACATGACTTCACGTCACCACCGCTAAGCTAAAGGTGGCTAATGTTGGGCTATAAAGGAACTACAGCACGGTCACATGACTTCACGTCACCACCGCTAAGCTAAAGGCGGCTAATGTTGGGCTATAAAGGAACTACAGCACGGTCACATGACTTCACGTCACCACCGCTAAGCTAAAGGCGGCTAATGTTGGGCTATAAAGGAACTACAGCACGGTCACATGACTTCACGTCACCACCGCTAAGCTAAAGGTGGCTAATGTAGGGCTATAAAGGAACTACAGCACGGTCACATGACTTCACGTCACCACCGCTAAGCTAAAGGCGGCTAATGTTGGGCTATAAAGGAACTACAGCATGGTCACATGACTTCACGTCACCACCGCTAAGCTAAAGGAGGCTAATGTTGGGCTATAAAGGAACTACAGCACGGTCACATGACTTCACGTCGCCACCGCTAAGCTAAAGGCAGCTAATGTTGGGCTATAACGGAACTACAGCACGGTCACATGACTTCACGTCACCACCGCTAAGCTAAAGGCGGCTAATGTTAGGCTATAAAGGAACTACAGCACGGTCACATGACTTCACGTCACCACCGCTAAGCTAAAGGCGGCTAATGTTGGGCTATAAAGGAACTACAGCACGGTCACATGACTTCACGTCACCACCGCTAAGCTAAAGGTGGCTAATGTTGGGCTATAAAGGAACTACAGCACGGTCACATGACTTCACGTCACCACCGCTAAGCTAAAGGCGGCTAATGTTGGGCTATAAAGGAACTACAGCACGGTCACATGACTTCACGTCACCACCGCTAAGCTAAAGGCGGCTAATGTTGGGCTATAAAGGAACTACAGCACGGTCACATGACTTCACGTCACCACCGCTAAGCTAAAGGTGGCTAATGTAGGGCTATAAAGGAACTACAGCACGGTCACATGACTTCACGTCACCACCGCTAAGCTAAAGGCGGCTAATGTTGGGCTATAAAGGAACTACAGCACGGTCACATGACTTCACTTCACCACCGCTAAGCTAAAGGCGGCTAATGTTGGGCTATAAAGGAACTACAGCACGGTCACATGACTTCACGTCGCCACCGCTAAGCTAAAGGAGGCTAATGTTGGGCTATAAAGGAACTACAGCACGGTCACATGACTTCACGTCACCACCGCTAAGCTAAAGGAGGCTAATGTTGGGCTATAAAGGAGCTACAGCACGGTCACATGACTTCACGTCACCACCGCTAAGCTAAAGGTGGCTAACGTTGGGCTATAAAGGAACTACAGCATGGTCACATGACTTCACGTCACCACCGCTAAGCTAAAGGAGGCTAATGTTGGGCTATAAAGGAACTACAGCACGGTCACATGACTTCACGTCACCACCGCTAAGCTAAAGGCGGCTAATGTTGGGCTATAAAGGAACTACAGCACGGTCACATGACTTCACGTCACCACCGCTAAGCTAAAGGCGGCTAATGTTGGGCTATAAAGGAACTACAGCACGGTCACATGACTTCACGTCACCACCGCTAAGCTAAAGGCGGCTAACGTTGAGCATGATTGCTCATTTAGACTCTTGTTAGCAACCGCTTTTAAATCCAACACGGGTGGGTATTTATTTACTGACGTACTTTATGTCGTCAATCAATCAATCAATGTTTATTTATATAGCCCAATATCACAAATGTTACATTACACACACACACACCCCTCCTCTGACTCAGTGGTCTTCACAGTGTGTACAGAATATCAGAATGGCAATACGACACCCTCTGTCCTTAGACCCTCTGTCCTTAGACCCTCTGTCCTTAGACCCTCTGTCCTCAGACCCTCTGTCCTCAGACCCTCACATCGTACAAGGAAACACTTCCAGAGAAAACCCACAGTTTAAAGGGAACATGGGAGAAACCTCAGGGAGAGCAGCAGAGGAGGGATCCCTCTCCCAGGACGGACAGACGTGCAATAGATGCCGTGTGTCGTTGAACAAAACGATAAATTATCTTCAGCTCGTGTTAAGGACTCCTTCTTGCCGCCCTATATACGGACCATGCTTTTTTTTATGCAGCTTTATGTGACGTCCAGCAGACCAGGCGAACATTACTCTCACTGTGAGTGCCTCTGTGCAGCATGCGCCTGCAGTGTGTGTTTAACCAGGTGGACCGTACTGTAGTACATCTACTCGGGTCCATGAGACACCCCTCTGTAGCAAAGGATTGTGAGATCGGTGGTTCGTTATCCTTGGGCGAGATACATAACTCCAAGTTGCTCTGGATGGCCATCGGTGTGTGAATGTGCGTTCCTCTGAACCCGTGGCAGCTTGTTTGAATGTGTGGGACGAGTCGAGGGAATGCTGACTTGTAAATGTTTCATATATTTTGATATGTAAAAGCGCTTTATAGATGCAGTTACTATTCACCATGTGTCATAATGGGGATGGTCATTATATTCTGAAACGTATCATTGTAATAGGCGTCAAAGCAAAATACAATGTTTATTACAGTTTATGATGAGACTTGACACAAAATGATCTCAAATTAATCTTTATTTCCTCAGCTTTCAGATGATGTATAAAACCTATACGTGGCATATATTATTGATCTGCTATTTCCTCCTTAAGATCCTTTTTCCTCATTAAAAGAATATGTTAATTAGGTGTTAATTTAATTACTTTATCTCTATTTCAAGGCACTTTTACTGTACTCAAGTATTTTCATCTCCTTCTACTATACTTTTACTAAACATGTATCTGTTTACTTTAAGGATTCAGGTCAATAATATGGGGCGAAGCCTGCGAGCTAGTCCAGGCAGTCAACTCGAGCACCAATGATACACTAACACAGGGGTGTCAAACTCAATTTCATCACGGGCCACATCAGCATTATGGTTGCACTTAAAGGGCCGGTTGTAACTTCAAGACTATATAAAAATGCATATATAAATATGTTATATATATATAAAATAATGTTATTGCCTCTGCATTGGATTATTATCAGACAGGGTAATAACTTCATAATTAACTACGTCTGAAAGCAGAAGTCTAGGGAAACTAATTGCAACTCTCTTCAGTGAGAACGTCACAAAATGATTTCAAAAGAAAAAAAGTGAAATCTTGAAATAAAAGTCTAATTCTGAGAAGTCAAATGAGAGATGCATTGTGGGACATGTAGTTTGTGTGCTTCTGTAAATCAGCCTGTAACCGTTCTTTGCCAGCTCTTGTGGGGCCGCATAAAATGAAGTCGCGGGCCGGATTTGGCCCCCGGGCCTTGAGTTTGACACCCCTGCTCTAACACGTGACGCACCTCGTCCCTCTGACAACCAACCAATCACAGTCTCCTAAACATGCCGCTCTATTGAAGCTGCCAGGTCTTCCTGCCTCTGCCTCGCTGTGCCGCTGCCACTGCTGCTGTGCCCCCCCCCCCCCCCCCAGCTCCACCTGTAGGCTCGGGGATAGTTATCTAATCATCACTCAATGTTCTTTGTAAATCTGTGGAGTGATGAGGCCCGAGCCTAGACGCCACACTCAACTATAAGCTGCTTCTAATAAACATATTAAGAAACACGTCTGACGGAAATGAATATAATCAACACGCCCAATAGATAAAGCGTAGTGATACCTTGGTGAAATCAGACATTGGCGATGTTTCTTAGTCCTCCCACTGTTTGTGATGATCTAAAATATGACTGGACACACAGATGTATAGCGTCCTCTTCTGTTATCGGGGACTCTGGGAGTCTGCTGGAAATGTTAATAAGGTCAGGAAGCTAAACGAGGCTCTGCGCTAATTAGACTAATAAGCAATTACATACTGTTCATATCAATTTCCCTCCTGGAACAAGACGTGTATAATCGATGAAGGAACACCAGGATACTAATTAGAGAGGTGACAAGTCTCACGTTTCATATGTTTCTGCTGTTTGACCTGTGTTTAAAGAGGTCTTTTTCTGCTTGTTGGGGTTTTCTCTTCCCTGCAGTGTGTTATATAAGTTTTAGTGCAAAGGCTGCAATCCCTGTGTCCCTCCAGAGCAGGGAGGTCAGACTCAATGTAATCATCAGCATTAGGGCTGCACTCAAAGGGCCGGTTGTAACTTTAAGACTATATCAAAATACATTTATAAATATATATAATTATGTATTATATTAAATTATTACCTCTGCATTGGATTATTATCAGATAGGGTAATAACTTCATAATTAACTACGTCTGAAAGCGGAAGTCTCTTCAGTGAGAATGTCACAAAATGATTTAAAAAGAAAAGTCAAGTTCTGGGAAAAAAGTCAAAAACGAAAAAAGGACATTTAAAGAAAAAAAGTCTAATTTGAGATGCATTGTGGGACATGTAGTTTGCAACGTGCTTCTGTAAATCATCATGTAACTGTATAAATTGTTTGCAAGCTCTTGTGGGGCCACAGAAAATAAAGTCACGGGCCGGATTTGGCCCCCGGGCCTTGTGTTTGACCTCCCTGCTCCAGAGGGAGTTTCTCTCGCGTCCATTTGACTTTTTACTTCCATAACTTAGTGACAACACATTGTACGTGATAGGCTAAGGGGCGGGACATCTCTAAGCTGTTGACCAATCACAACAGAGCCGGCCAGCTAACCAATCAGAGCAGACTGGGCTCTGGTTTCAGACAGAGGGTGAAAAGAGGTGCTGCAGCACAGGCAGTATGAGAAGAATAAAGAGCTTTCTGTGGATTTGCTCTGTTTTATGTCGTAAAAAAAAAGTGCATTACTTTGAACATTTAAGACATCACCTTTCACTTTGGGAAGATCGGACGGGCATTTTTCTTTATGTTATGAAATGTTATAGAGCAATAGATTAACACGTTGCAGTCCTGATTATCTGTCTCGGAGCATGTATAGATACATGAACCTGCTAACAGGATTAAAAACTCAAAAAGAGATTTCTTCCAAATGAAAGTTGTCTTTTGGTGAAAGCAGAAGGCGGACAGATGGTTCTCCGTCCCTAAATATATGTTGTTCCTCCATGCATTCCCCTCGTGTGTGTGTGTGTGTGTGTGTGTGTGTGTGTGTGTGTGTGTGTGTGTGTGTGTGTGTGTGTGTGTGTGTGTGTGTGTGTGTGTGTGTGTGTGTGTGTGTGTGTGTGTGTGTGTGTGTGTGTGTGTGTGTGTGTGTGTGTGTGTGTGTGTGTGTGTTCACTAAATGTCTAACGTCCTTTGTCTCCATCTCATCCATCCACCCTGACTTCCTGCGGAGTAGCTGGTGTTGAGAAGTAAGTTTGGCGATGTAACAATGGCCCCGTTCCATTTCTGGCAGAGCGACCCCCTTTTGTCCCCTTCACTTCCCCTCAGGCTGCTCCATATGCTACAAGTGGTGAGGGGAGATATCTAGGCTACATGTAGCATCCTATTAAAGAGTGTGTGAGGTCAGATTTAAAGGGGTGTGTGTTGACAAGGAAATCCTCGGGGAAGGAAGGTGTGATTATTCTGCATGGATTGCTGTGTGTGTGTGTGTGTGTGTGTGTGTGTGTGTGTGTGTGTGTGTGTGTGTGTGTGTGTGTGTGTGTGTGTGTGTGTGTGTGTGTGTGTGTGTGTGTGTGTGTGTGTGTGTGTGTGTGTGTGTGTGTGTGTGTGTGTGTGTGTGTGTGTGTGTGTGTGTGTGTGTGTGTGTGTGTGTGGGGGGGGGGGGGGGGGGGTGTTGAGAGCGATAACAAAGAAATGTGGGTTTGTGTTTTCAAAATACAAACAATTCATATCCATCAAATGATAAAAATCCTACAGATTAATTCAACATAAAATGTCAAAAAAATCTAAAACGAAGTCCGAGATAAGGCTTGAATTGGTATAAAATGCCTTAAATCATCTTTAAAACACCCAAAATGTTTAAGACATGTGGAAGCATCGTGGAATCCCAACAGCACAAAGGGTTTGTAAAAGTGGTTTTAAATGTCGCTAAAATCTAATTTACCTTAACGCTTGAATGTCAATAATCCCGGTATGAGACTAAAACTAAAAATCTGTCTCAACTCTTTTGTGACTTCCTGTCCGATCTGTCTGGTTCCTAATGAAGCTGTACATTTTGGAATCAGATCACAAATAGTCTTAAGGTTACACAAGGGGGACTACTTTCAGCGGCGGATTAGTCCAACTTTTTGAAACATGTTGTATATCAGTCAATTCATCTCCAATAGTAGTTTTTCTGTCTTGGGATCTTGTTTAAACGAAAACAAGAGGCTGTTATATCATCATGTCTTAACAGCTTAGTTTGTCGTTGATTTGTGTTTTTCTCAAGAAAAAGAAAGAAAACAAAAACCAGATTAACATCAGATAAACAAACTGAGAACAGAACGTTATCTTTCCTTTCTGCTGACCCGTTAATCATCCTCTCAGAGTTATCCTGTGACAGACTGTCCGCACTCGACTGCAGAATTACTCAGTGCTTCTTCTTGAGAAAGGCGAATAAATGCTGTTGTCGCTATCACCAGAATACATTTGATAAAATAAACAGATGGAATCATTCTCTCGCACAAATAAGTGAAATTAGCATTAAAGGGGAGCTATCATGCAAAATGCACTTTGTGATGTCTTTTATACATCAAAAATAAAACCCTCTCTCTTTTCCTCCGTACCCACATCTTTTAAAAACGGGGTACAACGAGCGGATACAGATTTGCGTCCGATATGACGTGAAATCGGCGACGCACCCACAGAAAGTTGCTATCAGAAACAATGCCTGACGTGTTTTGGACGTAATCTCGTCTTTGTTTACGTTAGCACGCCTCGCTAACACTCAGAGCTAACCTATACTGGAGAGCACGTGTTTAAAAAGCAGGAAATAAAAAAAGGAACTCACCTTGTGTATACCATACTGTTTCAGAAATAATCCTTGATGTGGTTTAGAACAGGATGGCGTTTTATCACAGCAGAATTTAACTTTATCTCCGGTAGAATTCTGATCAGGCATTAGCTCCGCCTTCTTTTTTTTTTTTTTTTAAATTAAGGACCCTAAATCAAGCGTTTCTCTAACAGGGCTGGAATAGAGGGGTTTGAGGGATTTCTAAAATGCATGATTTGTTTGTATTTTGATCAAAACACATCATAGACATGTTTCCTTCTCATGTGTTAGTATGCAAAATAAATGTTATCCTGCTCACCGTCATCCTGTAAGGGCTGTAAATAAAAGCTAAACAGGATGTTGCACACATGCCTCCATTAGTAGCCTCTTCTACCTGCAGGCGGCACTCTGCACGTCTTTGTTACACTCATTATATCACATGCGTGAAATAAAACATTGAACACTCACAGCTGTAAGATGCTACTGCTTTTAGGCTCGAAACCCCCTTAAGTTAAGGGGGACACAAAGCAGCTTTATCTGATTTAGAAAATACTTAAAATACAGACGCTGCTTTTTAAGATCTGCTGATTAGTAATTTTCATGTTAAATTAAAACATTTCCAGTTAGTTTTAGGCAAAGAATTAAGACACAAGTAGTTGCTGAAAGATTAAGATATTTCTATAAAAACAAGAAGGTAATTGTCCAATAAACACGATAATTATTAGTCGAATAAGTGTCCAATTAAATCGAAATCAAATGAAATCAATACTGTATATTTGACTCCATATTCCTCGTACCTGATTATAAATAAGGACGAACATTTGATGCTAAATTCTGACACACATCACTTTATAAAGACACTTCACGAATTGAGATCGTCTGATCTTTGAAGCCCTTCGTGTGAAATGTCAGAGTGTGTGTGGGTGGACTGCTTTAATAAAAACAGTTTTAATCATTAGATTAATGTTCCAGTAATGGGACCTGTACCCTCTAAACATAATCAGTATGCTTAACAGTTTATTGAATCAACATTTTCATCACGGGCCACTTCAGCATTATGGTTGCACTCAAAGGGCCGGTTGTAACTATATAATATACATAAAACATTATATTACATGATTGCCTCTGCGTTGGATTATTATCAGATAGGATATTAACTTCATAAATAACTACGTCTGAAAGCAGAAGTCCACGGCAAATAATTGCAAGTCTCTTCAGTGCGCATGTCACAAAACGAGATGCATTGTGGGGCATGTAGTTTATGGGCAACCTGCTTCTGTAAAGTGGCATGTGACCATATATTCTTTGCAAGCTCTTGCGGGGCCACATGAAATGAAGTGTATGCCTTGAGTTGACACCCCTGATCAACAGAGATACAGCATTGTGTATTTACAGCATTACAAATGAATGTATTTAATCACACTACGAGGTGCACCTTTTTATTATTACGTGTTGATAGAGATTAAAACCTAAAAAGCCGAGTCCCGGTTTGACATCCTGAGTATCAGCTGATGAAGTTCGGGTAGAAATGTTTGCATGTGGCGCCACCTACTGGTCACTTTGCAGCATTGCCTTATTAAACCCTTGAAGAAATGAAATGATACATCTTTATCTGTTGCTTTAGTTTAATGAGCAACACTCTCTCAGGACTCCTGAAAGAAAAAGAGTCTTCCATCTTAACTCATCGTGACATCTCTATATTACATTTGAAGGATCCCATATGTCTTCCAACCAGCTGTTGTTTTAACTCGTTCTTATTTTTATTTATTAAAGTGCTTGCGCGGAAAATAGTGCCAGACAGTGGCGTGCACAGACATTTCATGGGGCAGGTGCTCGAGAAAAAAAAAGGGCACCTTCTGAGTCGTCGTGGCGATCGCGCCAAATTACTTTCAAAAGGGCACATTGCTGTCCAGAGGGCAACACGGGCAGGTGCTCAAGCACTACCTAGTGTCTATGTGCACGTCTCTGGCAGACCTGGGATGCAAAAGACTATTTGCGTTGTCCTTTAATCTGTCTGTTCCCTTGTAGATTAATAATACGTCTCGATGGGTTTATAATGTCAGAAAGGAGGGGAAATGGAAATCAGTGTTTTCCCGGATTTGCCATAAACCAGGCATATCAAACCACCTCCTTATATGTTGCATGTAGAAATAATAATTTGCTTACAAATAAATGTAACAATGTACAAATATATATTTACCTCTGCCCTTCACATCTCGCAGCTGAGGAGAGAATGTCAGAATGTAATTCCTTTATGCAAAAGGAAAGTTTCTGCAATTGAAATATGGAAACAATGCAATATTTCAAATAAAGAAATATGCAAAAAGCTTTAGGCAAGGCAAGTTTATTTACACCTTTCAACACAAGGCAATTCAAAGTGCTTTACACAAATGAAAGACATTAGGAAACATGTTATAAAATGGCATTTCAAAACACAAATTTGAAAGCAAAGATGCTTGAGTTAAAGTGTGAGATACACACATCCGAAATGTTTATGTCTGACTCTCAATCGTTGATAACTTTTTAGCAGAAATAGTTTTCATATATATTTTTATATATCTTTGTTTTTGTATTCGGGATTGTGGGAAACTTCGATCTCTCTGTCTGTGCACACAAACTGAAAGATTGACAATAAAGTTGACTTTGACTAACCTCCCCTCTCTCTCCCCCCCCCCCCCCCCCCCGCAGGCCTCCAGCAGACGACTCAGGGATGCGTAACGCGGCGACCCCCATGGCCTCGCCCCCCCCCAGCAGCCTCCCCTCCCAGATGCTCCCCTGCAGCCCCCCTGACTCCGCCTCCTCCCTCACGCCCTGCTCCTCCCTGCCTCCCTCCGTCTCGCCCTCCCTCACCGACGTCTTCGGCCTCCCCACCCCCCCATGGGCAGCGGCGGAGGCTACAGTCTCAGCTCCTCGTGTGGAGGAAGTGTAAGTTCTCGCTCCCCGTCTCCTCTCACTCTCCTTCAGGCCGTGGCGGCGTCTGGGAAACCTTTCGCCTCCAAACCCATGGAGCTGTGGAGCAAACTGGACGTGGCCGACTGGCTGGAGAGTCTGAACCTGGGGGAGCACCGCGACGCCTTCCTGGACAACGAGATCGAGGGCGCACACCTGCTGTCGCTGCAGAAAGAAGACCTCATAGACCTGGGCGTCACCAGGGTGGGACACCGCATGAACATCGAGAGGGCCCTGAAGCTGCTGCAGGACAGATAAACCCAGAGGAGAGGGGGGGGCTGAGGAGGGGAGGAAACGGGGGTCAAACATCCCCGACTCTCCGTCTCCATCTCAAGAAGCTTGGTCCGAGCTGATGCTGCCTCCTGCTGTCTTTGTCCCCTCTCGTCCTCCCTCGTCTCAGTGCTCTTCTTGAAGGGGGGACAGAAGGGAAACGCTGCTATGTCACATCAAGGAAGGATTGACCAGAAACTCTGGAATAGTGTCTCAAACGCTGGGGAATACCCGTCTGGAAGTTATTTCACACACAGACTCGTGCTGACACCGGCTTTGGAATACTGAACACTTTTTCCATTCACCCGCAGTGGGTGCATGAAACCAGCTGAGCTGGTCGTTGCTCCTTTTCTATCTTTGCTAGAGTTTGTTCAGAGATAATATTTCTTCACTAGAGTCCAACCGGAGTTATATTTCTGGGTGCATCTAAGGTTGTAGAGAACAATTTGAGATAGACTCCATGTTTTCCTTTTGCTTTTCACTTGTTTGTGTCAAAATAAGAACTTTAGCTGACGTGTTTGAATAAATAGTACATTTCCACGCACACACACACAACACACACACACACACACACACACACACACACACACACACACTTTATGCACAACGCCACACACTGACAAACGAGAATACACACTGTCTTCACACCCTAAGCATGTACACACACCATTACTGCGATGGCCTTCTTCTCCCGAGAGAGAGCAACGCGTGGAGAGAGGCGATAACCCAGCGTACAAGAAAAACCGAGCGAAGGACACGAGGAACAACACGGACAGACAAACGTTGTACCAGAATAATTCTCACCTTGAAATGGTTTGTCTGTCTGCAAAGGGCGTCCCTGTCCCTCTTTACCTTATAGTTGTGTGTGTGTGTGTGTGTGTGTGTGTATGAGTGTGTATGAGTGTGTGTGTGTGTGAGTGTGTGTGAGTGTGTCACTGGTTGACCCAAAATATCCTGAAGGCCAGTTTAGCTTTTTTTCCACAGATCCGCTATATATAGGCCACAGTATAGAGAAACTAGAGCTGTTCTTTACTTTTTTACTTTACTTTCTTCTCCATTGTCGAATCTCCTTCCACGTCACCATTAGCAGGTCGACATCCTGTGGCCCGCGGTAACGCTAACGTATCAAACACCTGTGTGTACGTGGTCGAAGATGAGTTTTTTAAAGAGAGCATTTAAAGAAACAGTGAGACGTGAGATACGCTTATTCGCTTTCTTGCCACGAGTTTAATGAGAAGACTGACCCCATGGTCGCGTCTGCACACAATATGAAGCTGGAGACAATTAGCTTAGCATAAATACTAAAATCAGATTGACTGATTGCATCCACACAACGTTTTGATTGGCCCGTGCAGCTCAAAAGCACCTACCTTTCACTTCCTTTCATAATGCACCAATGTCGGGAGAAACCTCAGGGAGAGCAGCAGAGGAGGGATCCCTCTCCCAGGACGGACAGACGTGCAATAGATGCCGTGTGTCGTTGAACAAAACGATAAATTATCTTCAGCTCGTGTTAAGGACTCCTTCTTGCCGCCCTATATACGGACCATGCTTTTTTTTATGCAGCTTTATGTGACGTCCAGCAGACCAGGCGAACATTACTCTCACTGTGAGTGCCTCTGTGCAGCATGCGCCTGCAGTGTGTGTTTAACCAGGTGGACCGTACTGTAGTACATCTACTCGGGTCCATGAGACACCCCTCTGTAGCAAAGGATTGTGAGATCGGTGGTTCGTTATCCTTGGGCGAGATACATAACTCCAAGTTGCTCTGGATGGCCATCGGTGTGTGAATGTGCGTTCCTCTGAACCCGTGGCAGCTTGTTTGAATGTGTGGGACGAGTCGAGGGAATGCTGACTTGTAAATGTTTCATATATTTTGATATGTAAAAGCGCTTTATAGATGCAGTTACTATTCACCATGTGTCATAATGGGGATGGTCATTATATTCTGAAACGTATCATTGTAATAGGCGTCAAAGCAAAATACAATGTTTTTACAGTTTATGATGAGACTTGACACAAAATGATCTCAAATTAATCTTTATTTCCTCAGCTTTCAGATGATGTATAAAACCTATACGTGGCATATATTATTGATCTGCTATTTCCTCCTTAAGATCCTTTTCCTCATTAAAAGAATATGTTAATTAGGTGTTAATTTAATTACTTTATCTCTATTTCAAGGCACTTTTACTGTACTCAAGTATTTTCATCTCCTTCTACTATACTTTTACTAAACATGTATCTGTTTACTTTAAGGATTCAGGTCAATAATATGGGGCGAAGCCTGCGAGCTAGTCCAGGCAGTCAACTCGAGCACCAATGATACACTAACACAGGGGTGTCAAACTCAATTTCACCACGGGCCACATCAGCATTATGGTTGCACTTAAAGGGCCGGTTGTAACTTCAAGACTATATAAAAATGCATATATAAATATGTTATATATATATAAAATAATGTTATTGCCTCTGCATTGGATTATTATCAGACAGGGTAATAACTTCATAATTAACTACGTCTGAAAGCAGAAGTCTAGGGAAACTAATTGCAACTCTCTTCAGTGAGAACGTCACAAAATGATTTCAAAAGAAAAAAAGTGAAATCTTGAAATAAAAGTCTAATTCTGAGAAGTCAAATGAGAGATGCATTGTGGGACATGTAGTTTGTGTGCTTCTGTAAATCAGCCTGTAACCGTTCTTTGCAAGCTCTTGTGGGGCCGCATAAAATGAAGTCGCGGGCCTTGAGTTTGACACCCCTGCACTAACACGTGACGCACCTCGTCCCTCTGACAACCAACCAATCACAGTCTCCTAAACATGCCGCTCTATTGAAGCTGCCAGGTCTTCCTGCCTCTGCCTCGCTGTGCCGCTGCCACTGCCTGCTGCTGTGCCCCCCCCCCCCCAGCTCCACCTGTAGGCTCGGGGATAGTTATCTAATCATCACTCAATGTTCTTTGTAAATCTGTGGAGTGATGAGGCCCGAGCCTAGACGCCACACTCAACTATAAGCTGCTTCTAATAAACATATTAAGAAACACGTCTGACGGAAATGAATATAATCAACACGCCCAATAGATAAAGCGTAGTGATACCTTGGTGAAATCAGACATTGGCGATGTTTCTTAGTCCTCCCACTGTTTGTGATGAAATAAAATATGACTGGACACACAGATGTATAGCGTCCTCTTCTGTTATCGGGGACTCTGGGAGTCTGCTGGAAATGTTAATAAGGTCAGGAAGCTAAACGAGGCTCTGCGCTAATTAGACTAATAAGCAATTACATACTGTTCATATCAATTTCCCTCCTGGAACAAGACGTGTATAATCGATGAAGGAACACCAGGATACTAATTAGAGAGGTGACAAGTCTCACGTTTCATATGTTTCTGCTGTTTGACCTGTGTTTAAAGAGGTCTTTTTCTGCTTGTTGGGGTTTTCTCTTCCCTGCAGTGTGTTATATAAGTTTTAGTGCAAAGGCTGCAATCCCTGTGTCCCTCCAGAGCAGGGAGGTCAGACTCAATGTAATCATCAGCATTAGGGCTGCACTCAAAGGGCCGGTTGTAACTTTAAGACTATATCAAAAACATTTATAAATAATATAATTATGTATTATATTAAATTATTACCTCTGCATTGGATTATTATCAGATAGGGTAATAACTTCATAATTAACTACGTCTGAAAGCGGAAGTCTCTTCAGTGAGAATGTCACAAAATGATTTAAAAAGAAAAGTCAAGTTCTGGGAAAAAAGTCAAAAACGAAAAAAGGACATTTAAAGAAAAAAAGTCTAATTTGAGATGCATTGTGGGACATGTAGTTTGCAACGTGCTTCTGTAAATCATCATGTACTGTATAAATTGTTTGCAAGCTCTTGTGGGGCCACAGAAAATAAAGTCACGGGCCGGATTTGGCCCCGGGCCTTGTGTTTGACCTCCCTGCTCCAGAGGGAGTTCTCTCGCGTCCATTTGACTTTTTACTTCCATAACTTAGTGACAACACATTGTACGTGATAGGCTAAGGGGCGGGACATCTCTAAGCTGTTGACCAATCACAACAGAGCCGGCCAGCTAACCATCAATCAGAGCAGACTGGGCTCTGGTTTCAGACAGAGGGTGAAAAGAGGTGCTGCAGCACAGGCAGTATGAGAAGAATAAAGAGCTTTCTGTGGATTTGCTCTGTTTTATGTCGTAAAAAAAAAGTGCATTACTTTGAACATTTAAGACATCATTTCACTTTGGGAAGATCGGACGGGCATTTTTCTTTATGTTATGAAATGTTATAGAGCAATAGATTAACACGTTGCAGTCCTGATTATCTGTCTCGGAGCATGTATAGATACATGAACCTGCTAACAGGATTAAAAACTCAAAAGAGATTTCTTCCAAATGAAAGTTGTCTTTTGGTGAAAGCAGAAGGCGGACAGATGGTTCTCCGTCCCTAAATATATGTTGTTTCCATGCATTTGTGTGTGTGTGTGTGGGTGTGTGTGGTGTGTGTGTGTGTGTGTGGTGTGTGGTGTGTGGTGTGTGTGTGGTGTGTGTGTGTGTGTGTGTGGTGTGTGTGTGTGTGGGTGTGTGTGTGTGTGTGTGTGTGTGTGTGTGGTGTCACTAAATGTCTAACGTCCTTTGTCTCCATCTCATCCATCCACCCTGACTTCCTGGAGTAGCTGGTGTTGAGAAGTAAGTTTGGCGATGTAACAATGGCCCCGTTCCATTTCTGGCAGAGCGACCCCCTTTTGTCCCCTTCACTTCCCCTCAGGCTGCTCCATATGCTACAAGTGGTGGTGAGGGGAGATATCTAGGCTACATGTAGCATCCTATTAAAGAGTGTGTGAGGTCAGATTAAAGGGGTGTGTGTTGACAAGGAAATCCTCGGGGAAGGAAGGTGTGATTATTCTGAATGGATTGCTGTGTGTGTGTGTGTGTGTGTGTGTGTGTGTGTGTGTGGGTGTGTGTGTGTGTGTGTGTGTGTGTGTGTTGTGTGTGTGTGTGTGTGTGTGTGTGTGTGTGTGTGTGTGTGTGTGTGTGTGTGTGTGTGTGTGTGTGTGGGTGTGTGTGTGTGTGTGTGTGTGTGGGGGGGGGGGGGGGGGGGGGGTGTGAGAGAGATAACAAAGAAATGTGGGTTTTGTGTTTTCAAAATACAAACAATTCATATCCATCAAATGATAAAAAATCCTACAGATTAATTCAACATAAAATGTCAAAAAAATCTAAAACGAAGTCCGAGATAAGGCTTGAATTGGTATAAAATGCCTTAAATCATCTTTAAAAACACCCAAAATGTTTAAGACATGTGGAAGCATCGTGGAATCCCAACAGCACAAAGGGTTTGTAAAAGTGGTTTTAAATGTCGCTAAAATCTAATTTACCTTAACGCTTGAATGTCAATAATCCCGGTATGAGACTAAAACTAAAAATCTGTCTCAACTCTTTTGTGACTTCCTGTCCGATCTGTCTGGTTCCTAATGAAGCTGTACATTTTGGAATCAGATCACAAATAGTCTTAAGGTTACACAAGGGGGACTACTTTCAGCGGCGGATTAGTCCAACTTTTTGAAACATGTTGTATATCAGTCAATTCATCTCCAATAGTAGTTTTTCTGTCTTGGGATCTTGTTTAAACGAAAACAAGAGGCTGTTATATCATCATGTCTTAACAGCTTAGTTTGTCGTTGATTTGTGTTTTTCTCAAGAAAAAGAAAGAAAACAAAAACCAGATTAACATCAGATAAACAAACTGAGAACAGAACGTTATCTTTCCTTCTGCTGACCCGTTAATCATCCTCTCAGAGTTATCCTGTGACAGACTGTCCGCACTCGACTGCAGAATTACTCAGTGCTTCTTCTTGAGAAGGGCGAATAAATGCTGTTGTCGCTATCACCAGAATACATTTGATAAAATAAACAGATGGAATCATTCTCTCGCACAAATAAGTGAAATTAGCATTAAAGGGGAGCTATCATGCAAAATGCACTTTGTGATGTCTTTTATACATCAAAAATAAAACCCTCTCTCTTTTCCTCCGTACCCACATCTTTTAAAAACGGGGTACAACGAGCGGATACAGATTTGCGTCCGATATGACGTGAAATCGGCGACGCACCCACAGAAAGTTGCTATCAGAAACAATGCCTGACGTGTTTTGGACGTAATCTCGTCTTTGTTTACGTTAGCACGCCTCGCTAACACTCAGAGCTAACCTATACTGGAGAGCACGTGTTTAAAAAGCAGGAAATAAAAAAAGGAACTCACCTTGTGTATACCATACTGTTTCAGAAATAATCCTTGATGTGGTTTAGAACAGGATGGCGTTTTATCACAGCAGAATTTAACTTTATCTCCGGTAGAATTCTGATCAGGCATTAGCTCCGCCTTCTTTTTTTTTTTTTTTTAAATTAAGGACCCTAAATCAAGCGTTTCTCTAACAGGGCTGGAATAGAGGGGTTTGAGGGATTTCTAAAATGCATGATTTGTTTGTATTTTGATCAAAACACATCATAGACATGTTTCCTTCTCATGTGTTAGTATGCAAAATAAATGTTATCCTGCTCACCGTCATCCTGTAAGGGCTGTAAATAAAAGCTAAACAGGATGTTGCACACATGCCTCCATTAGTAGCCTCTTCTACCTGCAGGCGGCACTCTGCACGTCTTTGTTACACTCATTATATCACATGCGTGAAATAAAACATTGAACACTCACAGCTGTAAGATGCTACTGCTTTTAGGCTCGAAACCCCCTTAAGTTAAGGGGGACACAAAGCAGCTTTATCTGATTTAGAAAATACTTAAAATACAGACGCTGCTTTTTAAGATCTGCTGATTAGTAATTTTCATGTTAAATTAAAACATTTCCAGTTAGTTTTAGGCAAAGAATTAAGACACAAGTAGTTGCTGAAAGATTAAGATATTTCTATAAAAACAAGAAGGTAATTGTCCAATAAACACGATAATTATTAGTCGAATAAGTGTCCAATTAAATCGAAATCAAATGAAATCAATACTGTATATTTGACTCCATATTCCTCGTACCTGATTATAAATAAGGACGAACATTTGATGCTAAATTCTGACACACATCACTTTATAAAGACACTTCACGAATTGAGATCGTCTGATCTTTGAAGCCCTTCGTGTGAAATGTCAGAGTGTGTGTGGGTGGACTGCTTTAATAAAACAGTTTTAATCATTAGATTAATGTTCCAGTAATGGGACCTGTACCCTCTAAACATAATCAGTATGCTTAACAGTTTATTGAATCAACATTTTCATCACGGGCCACTTCAGCATTATGGTTGCACTCAAAGGGCCGGTTGTAACTATATAATATACATAAAACATTATATTACATGATTGCCTCTGCGTTGGATTATTATCAGATAGGATATTAACTTCATAAATAACTACGTCTGAAAGCAGAAGTCCACGGCAAATAATTGCAAGTCTCTTCAGTGCGCATGTCACAAAACGAGATGCATTGTGGGGCATGTAGTTTATGGGCAACCTGCTTCTGTAAAGTGGCATGTGACCATATATTCTTTGCAAGCTCTTGCGGGGCCACATGAAATGAAGTGTATGCCTTGAGTTGACACCCCTGATCAACAGAGATACAGCATTGTGTATTTACAGCATTACAAATGAATGTATTTAATCACACTACGAGGTGCACCTTTTTATTATTACGTGTTGATAGAGATTAAAACCTAAAAAGCCGAGTCCCGGTTTGACATCCTGAGTATCAGCTGATGAAGTTCGGTAGAAATGTTTGCATGTGGCGCCACCTACTGGTCACTTTGCAGCATTGCCTTATTAAACCCTTGAAGAAATGAAATGATACATCTTTATCTGTTGCTTTAGTTTAATGAGCAACACTCTCTCAGGACTCCTGAAAGAAAAGAGTCTTCCATCTTAACTCATCGTGACATCTCTATATTACATTTGAAGGATCCCATATGTCTTCCAACCAGCTGTTGTTTTAACTCGTTCTTATTTTTATTTATTAAAGTGCTTGCGCGGAAAATAGTGCCAGACAGTGGCGTGCACAGACATTTCATGGGGCAGGTGCTCGAGAAAAAAAAAGGGCACCTTCTGAGTCGTCGTGGCGATCGCGCCAAATTACTTTCAAAAGGGCACATTGCTGTCCAGAGGGCAACACGGGCAGGTGCTCAAGCACTACCTAGTGTCTATGTGCACGTCTCTGGCAGACCTGGGATGCAAAAGACTATTTGCGTTGTCCTTTAATCTGTCTGTTCCCTTGTAGATTAATAATACGTCTCGATGGGTTTATAATGTCAGAAAGGAGGGGAAATGGAAATCAGTGTTTTCCCGGATTTGCCATAAACCAGGCATATCAAACCACCTCCTTATATGTTGCATGTAGAAATAATAATTTGCTTACAAATAAATGTAACAATGTACAAATATATTTACCTCTGCCCTTCACATCTCGCAGCTGAGGAGAGAATGTCAGAATGTAATTCCTTTATGCAAAAGGAAAGTTTCTGCAATTGAAATATGGAAACAATGCAATATTTCAAATAAAGAAATATGCAAAAAGCTTTAGGCAAGGCAAGTTTATTTACACCTTTCAACACAAGGCAATTCAAAGTGCTTTACCAAATGAAAGACATTAGGAACATGTTATAAAATGGCATTTCAAAACACAAATTTGAAAGCAAAGATGCTTGAGTTAAAGTGTGAGATACACACATCCGAAATGTTTATGTCTGACTCTCAATCGTTGATAACTTTTTAGCAGAAATAGTTTTCATATATATTTTTATATATCTTTGTTTTTGTATTCGGGATTGTGGGAAACTTCGATCTCTCTGTCTGTACACACAAACTGAAAGATTGACAATAAAGTTGACTTTGACTAACCTCCCCTCTCTCTCCTCCCCCCCCCCCCCCCCCCGCAGGCCTCCAGCAGACGACTCAGGGATGCGTAACGCGGCGACCCCCATGGCCTCGCCCCCCCCCAGCACCTCCCCTCCCAGATGCTCCCCTGCAGCCCCCCTGACTCCGCCTCCTCCCTCACGCCCTGCTCCTCCCTGCCTCCCTCCGTCTCGCCCTCCCTCACCGACGTCTTCGGCCTCCCCACCCCCCCCATGGGCAGCGGCGGAGGCTACAGTCTCAGCTCCTCGTGTGGAGGAAGTGTAAGTTCTCGCTCCCCGTCTCCTCTCACTCTCCTTCAGGCCGTGGCGGCGTCTGGGAAACCTTTCGCCTCCAAACCCATGGAGCTGTGGAGCAAACTGGACGTGGCCGACTGGCTGGAGAGTCTGAACCTGGGGGAGCACCGCGACGCCTTCCTGGACAACGAGATCGAGGGCGCACACCTGCTGTCGCTGCAGAAAGAAGACCTCATAGACCTGGGCGTCACCAGGGTGGGACACCGCATGAACATCGAGAGGGCCCTGAAGCTGCTGCAGGACAGATAAACCCAGAGGAGAGGGGGGGGCTGAGGAGGGGGAGGAAACGGGGTCAAACATCCCCGACTCTCCGTCTCCATCTCAAGAAGCTTGGTCCGAGCTGATGCTGCTCCTGCTGTCTTTGTCCCCTCTCGTCCTCCCTCGCTCAGTGCTCTTCTTGAAGGGGGACAGAAGGGAAACGCTGCTATGTCACATCAAGGAAGGATTGACCAGAAAACTCTGGAATAGTGTCTCAAACGCTGGGGAATACCCGTCTGGAAGTTATTTCACACAACAGACTCGTGCTGACACCGGCTTTGGAATACTGAACACTTTTTCCATTCACCCGCAGTGGGTGCCATGAAACCACTGAGCTGGTCGTTGCTCCTTTTCTATCTTTGCTTAGAGTTTGTTCAGAGATAATATTCTTCACTAGAGTCCAACCGGAGTTATATTTCTGGGTGCATCTAAGGTTTGTAGAGAACAATTTGAGATAGACTCCATGTTTTCCTTTTGCTTTTCACTGTTTGTGTCAAAATAAGAACTTTAGCTGACGTGTTGAATAAATAGTACATTCCACGCACACACACACAACACACACCACACACACACACACACACACACACACACACACCACTTTATGCACACGCCACCACTGACAAACGAGAATACACACTGTCTTCACACCCTAAGCATGTACACACACCATTACTGCGATGGCCTTCTTCTCCCGAGAGAGAGCAACGCGTGGAGAGAGGCGATAACCCAGCGTACAAGAAAAACCGAGCGAAGGACACGAGGAACAACACGGACAGACAAACGTTGTACCAGAATAATTCTCACCTTGAAATGGTTTGTCTGTCTGCAAAGGGCGTCCCTGTCCCTCTTTACCCTTATAGTTGTGTGTGTGTGTGTGTGTGTGTGTGTATGAGTGTGTATGAGTGTGTGTGTGTGTGAGTGTGTGTGAGTGTGTCACTGGTTGACCCAAAATATCCTGAAGGCCAGTTTAGCTTTTTTCCACAGATCCGCTATATATAGGCCACAGTATAGAGAAACTAGAGCTGTTCTTTACTTTTTTACTTTACTTTCTTCTCCATTGTCGAATCTCCTTCCACGTCACCATTAGCAGGTCGACATCCTGTGGCCCGCGGTAACGCTAACGTATCAAACACCTGTGTGTACGTGGTCGAAGATGAGGTTTTTTAAAGAGAGCATTTAAAGAAACAGTGAGACGTGAGATACGCTTATTCGCTTTCTTGCCACGAGTTTAATGAGAAGACTGACCCCATGGTCGCGTCTGCACACAATATGAAGCTGGAGACAATTAGCTTAGCATAAATACTAAAATCAGATTGACTGATTGCATCCACACAACGTTTTGATTGGCCCGTGCAGCTCAAAAGCACCTACCTTTCACTTCCTTTCATAATGCACCAATGTCTGTGTGTATAATAAATGATGCTAATAATGGCACTAATTGCTATTGCTTGCTACAAAGCTAAATAGCAGATTTGCATCTACATGCAATCAAGTCAACATTAAAATATATAATTTAAAAGTTACACTATCGACATCCCTATTTAGCTTTGCAAGTGCTAACTAGCACATGTTAGCATGAACTGAGTTGTTGAACCAGGTATATCTTTACATATTGAACCCATTTGTCTAAAGCAACATATCTTCTGAACATAAGACAGTAAAATGGCATTTTTCAGACGGACAACTGAGGATTAAATGAGCTTTGTCTCTACCTATTGCAAGAACGTCAACAAAGTTTGCCAACTCCCTAGCTAGCTATTTTTTGTAATGCTAAATCTGGCTGTTAGCTGTTAATATCTAATAGTTAGTTAAACATTATGTTAATATCACCAAATCTGCCCACTTGGGAGACAGGAAGTGAAACCACATTGTACAGTAACATTGGCTATGGTTGTTTAACATCTATCTCAAAGCACTACTCTGACTGGTACAGCTAAGCTAAGCTAATCGTCTCTTAGCTCCATTTCCACAAAAGATTGATCTCATCAAACTCTCAACAAAAAAATTAAAAAGCGTTTTCTTCTCTCCAACTTTTTAAGGCTGTCGCTCGATAGCATTTTATTGACTTTGAATCCAGTGTTAAACCCTTTTGGAGGCATTTTTAGCTTTCAACAATTTTAAATGACAATTTATAAGCAACCTAATTATTAATAACTCACAGGTTGACACTTTAAGAGCTAAAACTCCAGTTTTAACAGATAAATTACTTGTTTCCATGACTACCTGAACATTTTATATGTTGTTTATTAAAAAAAGAGCGATGAGATTAAGAACAGAATTGTTAGCATTAAGCTAACTCGAGCTAAACTTCAACTAGATCCCAAACAAGCATCCTAAACTGGGAAAAGTCAAAGGGAAATACTGTCTTAGATCTAAACTACCTTCGAAAGAGAGTTTTCTTATCGTGAAGAAGGAGATAAATGCAACACCGCGTTAACAAAGCTGTTGCAGACACTGGCGCCCTTACATCAACACGTTGTAAGACAACTTCAAACACATGGCGTGAAATCTCCCGACGCTTTAAGAGCAGACGGAGATTCTGCAGCTTCAGGGTTTTATGTCAAATTACGATTTAACGTAAATCCACATTTCCTCTGTGCAGAAAATAAGCAGAGAGCAACCTGACGGAGGCGGCAGATGTTCATCAGCGCGAGATTACAAAGGGATAGTTTTCTGATCCGCTGCAGATGAACTTCCGTCGCTGTAACTAAGCTTCTCCAAGTCCCTTATTCTTATCTGTCTCCCTGCAGTAGAGAAGGGATTTCAACTTTATTTTAAGGGTCCAATTTCAAACAAAAATCAAGCATTTATAAAGCTGGAAATGTGTGTGGTTGCTAGCAAATGGCTGGAGTAGAATACAGTATGTGTTGAATCGTGTATATAAGAGTGTTTAACAGGATAATAAAATGTCTATTTGATTATATGTATAGCTCTATTAAAAAAGGTTTAGAGTAAAACTAAAACATTCTATGAAGATTGATTTATAGTTGCCAGAGTTCACCTGGTCTCGCTTGCCCCCCATCCTAAAAAGGATGCCTTAAATACGCTCACAACCCCCCCCCCCCCCCCCCCTCACTGTACCTGCACCGCTGTCCAGTGTTTAGCTCCATAGAGAAAGGGAGCTTGTGTTTTCATCTCAAAGTAGATTCCTTCAGAGCCTCACGTGTGGTTCGATATGTGCTCGACAGAAACCCGACGTCTGAAAATAAATATATTGTTTTAGAAGTTCACCCTTATTTAGGTTTCATATCACACTTTCGAGGAGACAATGAGACATACACAAGCTCTGTGTTCTGTGAACATTAGCACGGGACAATGCTGCTATAATCCTGTTCCTGTTTGAACATGAAACTTATTTTAAGAGCAAACAGCGACGTGTCGACGGGGGTAGAAAAGCACAGTATTTTTAAAGATTTGTATAAGTTCTATGACATTTTATAGAGGTTATCTGAACAAAAACTGTTCAACACTGACGCGTGGATTGCCAAAAAAACTATATAGATAAAAATCGTGGATATTATTATTATGATGATTATTATTAGACTTATGGGTTGTGTAAGAAGCAATATTTATTCTGAATGAATCTCCTTGGTTGTGTTTTATTTTCCCATTTTAAAGTTACATATCATGATCAAGTGTCAGTGTTTTATGAATGAAGTGATGACGTAAGTAGATACTTAAAGGGGACATATCGTGCTCATTTTCACGTTTAGATTTGTAATCTGGGTTGCTACTAGAACATGTTTGATCAAAAACGACATGCTAGAAGTCTGAAAACAGCTGTATTCTCTCTCTGTTTGAAATACTACATATTAGCGCCTGTCGCTTTAAGAACAACTCCTAAAAGAAAGACTTGTTTTGATTGGCTCGCAAGAAATGGGTGGCGTCCAAAGGCGTTAAATTCTGAATGTGACATCCTGTAGTTTTCTGACCCGGCAGTGGTAACCATTGATATTATACTTTATTGAAATGTTGAAGTACTTATCTGCTACTTCATATAAACACTACTATTTCATTGGCACATATTGCACTTTTAATGCACTACTATTACACTGCAGGACTTGTGTTTATACATTACAGTAATACAACTTAAATTAAGTCAAAGTTGTCAGCATTAAGTCCACGATGCCCGGACGTACGTGCACAAGTATTAAAAAGTTAGTTGCTGCGTCCCCTTTGAGATATGTTGTGGACGATAAAGTGAATATTTATCCAGGTATCTTCGGACAAACATTTGCCTGACTTCTCTCACCTCCCCCTTGAATTTAGAGTGTGTGTTTTTTAAAAAAGAGCAAATATGTGTACATTATTTTTAAGATATACATGCAGGCCATCTTGTTAGGAAATTATATGAAATGTATATATATGTATACATACATAAATCCACCAAAAACACTAGTGGTGGCTGAGTAGATGTAGTAACAAACAATCTTTAAAAAGCTTCACCACTCCCCCCCCCCCTCAAAACACTGATCCCACCCTCATCGTCGTCCAACATCTGGGGTTTTATTCTTTCTTAACTTCCTCATGAATAGATTTTATTCTTTGATTAAGTCTTCATAGAGGCTAAGATTTCTTTGGTAATTTGTGCAGAGACTTGTGTTCATATTTTCTATGTTGCTGTAATTTTGTGCTACTGAATCATCATAGAGTCAAACTAATTACTGATGATGAAGAAGAGAGTTTTCCTGTAACTGCACTCTTCCCCCCCCCCCCCCCCCCCCCCACTCAGATCCTCGAGACTTCTTGTATGGCAACCAAAATTCACTGTAAGAAATAAATATAATATTGCACTAGTGTTGTATCCCTCTGTCTTTCATGTCTCTCGTTTTATATTCATTTATTCAGCTAAACATAAAAAAAATATATTTATTTTTGCAAAAGAATATAGTCATACTATTACATTTAGTTTTTTTACAAAATACTGTATTATGATTTGAAAATGAAACATTTGCAATACTTTAGTACATTTTTTTTACCACTTTTCTTTCATTAACAACTTAATATTGTACGACTTTTTTGTACTTATTACTTCAAGCTATATGATTAATTTTTTTACGACATTCTATGATTTTATACGATCTACTATCCTATGACCTTTTTCTTTTTTTCAATATACTGGACAATGACTTTCTTTAAACTTTTTACGACATACTATACTATAACTTTCACACAATACTATGGCTTATTTTCAAAAGAATTAAAACATACTATACGATGAATTTGTTTGATTTTATTACACATACTATGATTTATTTCATTTCATTTCAAACCTTTATTTATACAGATAAATCCCATTGATCTCTTTTTCAAGGGAGACCTGCTCAAGTCGTTCCACATGAAACATAAAAACATAAACAGAACAACAAAAGGACGTCATAATTATCATCCACATAAACAGGTACCAATAGCTTCCGATTGAGTAGCATCCAACCGAGCTTTAAAAACATTTAGTGGCACCAGATTGCTCAGTTTCCATTAATGTGCAGACTATTCCAAGACAGAGGAGCTGCATCTAAAAGCTGTCTTCCCTAAGACAGTCCTAGCAGTTGGCGCATTTAATAAAACCACAGCATTCGATCTCAGGCAGCAGCCACTTACACTTCTCCGTGAGATCAGGGAGCAGATGGAAGATGGAAGTTTCCCTAGCATGGCTTTGTATATGAAAGTGTACCAGTGACTGAGCCTCCGTACAGTTAGTGAAGGCAGACCAGCCCTTGCATACAGGGTACAGTGATGGGTTAATGCAGCATCTAACTTGACCAGGCAATGGGCAGGTGCATTCATATACATCAGATCACCATAGTGATAGCACAGGTCAAAGGTCACAGAGCCTTTTCCTGGCCTCAAGCGAGAAGCAGGACTTGTTTCTGAAAAAGAAACCTAGCCTAACCCTCAGTTTTTTAAGCAGATTAATGACCTGAAGTTTAAAAGTAAGACAATCATCAAGCCAGATACCCAGGTATTTGTAACAGGCAACCACTTCAAGTTGTGTTCCTTGCGTAGTTACAATATCTAAAACAGGCTCTGGTGTCTTTTTAGCTTTAGAAAGGAGCATTATTGGTTTTCTCCACATTCAAAAGAAGCTTTAGTTCAGAGAGCTGAGTCTGAATCGTGTTAAAAACAGCCTGTAATTTAACACCAGCCTCTTGAATGGAGGGACCTGCACAGTACATCACGGTATCATCCGCATAAAAATGTAAAGTACCTTCATCCACATTTTCACCTAAACTGTTGATGTAGATGGAGAATAAAAGAGGACCTAAAACAGAACCTTGTGGTACACCATTAGAAATGTTTAACCACTCAGAAGACAGCCCATCAAAGTGAACACATTGGGACCTTTCAGAGAGGTAGTTCACAAACCACTGCATGGCTGGACATGCCTATACTGGCTAGCCTCTGCTTTAAAATGTGATGATCGACGGTGTCAAACGCTTTGGAAGCTCAGCGCAAGTTCAACCAGGAAGACGTCTTTTTCTCATTCATTTACTCATTTCAGGCGACTCGACGCAACCCTCCTCCCCCCCTTTTCACCTCCTGTCCCTCTGAATCCAGGGTCAAGCTAAGCCCCTCCCCCTTCAGGCCGACCCCAACTATCCATTCAGCCCCCAGGAAGTGCGCCGGACTCAGATGAAAATATCACCACCACCAGCGTCTAGACCCCGGGGGGTTTCATCGGATCGGTTCTCCCCTCCCGAATGATACTCCTGCACAACGGGGCCTAATCGCCAAAACTCCATGACATCCATTCGTGCATTCCTGGCAATAAATATGTATTCTTTCATCAAACCGTCTCTCCAGATTGAAGTAACGTCATCTATGCTAGGACTTTTTTCACCTTTTAACCATCCTGTTGTCTTCGGGTCAAATCTGACCGATCTACTACTTTCAATCATAACTTTATTGTTTTTCATTCGATTGCAATCAAGGCTTTATGATATCCTTCACAGTAGACATTTGAAACATATAAAATTGCTGATCACCACTTTCATTGCATTTTGGATGATTTAGTCAACTTGTGTTCCCGGTCAAACATGACCGCATAAAGAAAAGGAATTAGTAACCATCCGGATCAGATAAAACCATGGATAAAACACACACATACACTAGATGTGCCCACCCCCCCCCCCCCCATGTGAATCACACCTTGCAAACAAACAGAACAATGTGATACATTTCCCGCTCTTAATGTGCCCATCCCCCCACATGGATCACACCTGGCACACGCAACACATGTTCAGCAGTGGCGTAGCCAGGAATTATTGTGTGGGTGGGGCCTGGAGAATGTAGGTGGGCCAGAGGGAGACATATTAAGCGTGGGGTCTGAGCTGAAACTTCATTAATGATTTTAATGATTTTTTTAATGCACTAATAGAACATAAGCATAAATTAGCAGTGAAAACTAAAAACATAGGCACGGCAGCCTCAGAATGTGTGTAAAACTGACATCCACATAGGGATGGGTATCGTTAAGGCTTTAACGTACTACTACTGTATCGATAGCGCTTATGCTTATGCTCCAGGGTTCAGTACCAACCACATCATAAAGTACGCGGACGATACAACAGTGGTGGGACTCATCAGGGACAACAACGAACAGGCCTACAGGGAGGAGGTGAAACCATCTGACAGACTGGTGTAACGCCAACAACCTGATCCTGAATGTCGATAAAACAAAGAGATTATTGTCGACTTCAGGAACAAAAAGCACCGTCACCCACCACTCCACATCAACGGCACAGCAGTGAAGACTACAGCCAGCACCAAGTTCCTGGGGCTGCATATCACAAGCAGTCTGACCTGGTCCACTCACACTACATCACTATTTAAGGAAGGCACAGCAGCGCCTACACTTCCTGCGCCGGTGAGGAAGAGCACAGCTCCCCCTCCCATCCTCACCACGTTCTACAGAGGAACCACAGAGAGCGTGCTGACCAGCGGCATCTCCATCTGTCGAGAGACTGCAATGCCAAAGACTGGAAGTCTCTGCAGAGAGTGGTCAGGACAGCAGAGAAGATCATCGGAGTTTCTCTCCCTCCCATCAGAGACACCGAAACGCTCCTGACAAAAGCCCAGAACATTTTTAAAGACCCCACTCATCCTCACCATGCTCTGTTCTCCCTGCTGCCTCCGGCAAGAGGTTCCGCAGCATTAAGAGCAAAACAGCCAGATTCTGCAATAGCTTTTCCCCAAGCCATCAGACTGCTGAACAGCAAGTAGACAGTAACATAAAGATTACATTACGCTGTGTAAAGCACAGCACATTTGTTATATAGTATGTCTATTTTATTTATATGTATAGTAAGTCTTTATATTTAAACGCACACTTTATCTATAATTTTATCAGCACCACGTCACTATTATTTATTTATATGTACAATTTTAGCAAGTTTTTATATTGTCCTGTTCCTGTAAGCCAGTACAACGACATTTCGTTTTAATAGTACACTCTGTGTCTTGTTGAAATGACAATAAAGTATGTCTATGTCTTTATCGGTCCAGTCCTTTAACGGTACTTTTATCGGTTCTTTTGGAGAAAAAAAAGGTAAACTAACTAAACAAATTGTGAACAAAATCAACATTGCTTTTTATTTAAATTAAATACACAATATTTCACATCAAAAAGAAACAACAATGTTTTAACAAATCATATTAAATAATGTGATGACAGAATTGTAAACAGAATAGCTGAAACTTTAACAAAATAAATAACTCAGTTTCCTCTAATCATTAACCCATGTTTGTATAACTGAGTTAACTCCGTGGTGTTTGCTGCTAGCATACATAACACCTGACGTGGAACCGTTCCTCTGGACGGGGCTACAGAGCTGCTAGAAAGACAGTGGAACCCGGTGCATTCCTCCGTCTGGATGTTGGAGGCGCTTTGGATAAATGTTTAGACAAATTGATCGTGTTACCGCCCTCACATGCTAAACTCTTATTCCACTTTTGGTAACGAGTATTGTCCACATAGACACGGCTATAGTTTAACCACACCTCGGAGTGCGTTCTCTCCGCCATCTCCTCCGTGTGTGTGTGTGTTGCTGCATGTTGCAGCTGCGTGTGTGTAAACTGCCCCGGGGGAGAGAGATCTCTTGTCTGGATTGGAAAGATCTAAAATACTAAAAATACGCATGTTGCTGTCTTTTTGCATGTTAGAAACGGAGTTGGTGACACTTAAACTGCAATGTAATGTTTGTGTAGCAATAATACATACGACATATATCGGGGGCCACAGGTTGTTTATCCTTGACAGTCGCACAGTGGGCACACACTGAGTGTTTTCATATTCAGCAAATGTGTACACGCTAAACTGCAGACCTCAAGAAGAAATAATACTTTCATTCACTCACGGCAAAAGTTACTTTACTTACTATAAAAACTCACGGTAAAAAAATGCACTCCCTATTCCATTGTCATGAAGGTGGAATCTAACTATATCCAGAATAAGTTGTATGGATCCAGGCTAGAACATGTTTATTTCTGCTGTAAAGTTGGGCATTTTAACATGGGGGTCTATGGGAATTGCTCCTTTTTGCATCCATCCCCTGTCGGCTGCTAGATTGAACTGCAGTTGGTGGCACTTCCTTCTGGGCTTCCCGGTTCTGCGCTATGAAGCGCTGATTGGCTGTGGGTGGGCCAGACGTGCATGTGGGTGGGCCCAGGCCCACCCGGGCCCACCCACAGCTACGCCACTGATGTTCAGTGTCTGTTCTTTGTATATTAACTGCAGTTCTTCATGTATACCAGTACTCTGATACAATATGTACAGTTTGAAAGGGTGTTAAATGAAATTTGGTGATGATTAAGGTTTTTTGTGTTGATGTAATAGCAGTTAAAACAGGACCGGTCAAATTTGACCGTGAACACCAAAGTAAGGGGGGAACACGAAGACAATAGGAGGGTTGAATGACATACTGGACCTTGACTTTTAACTGTTTTACGACATACTATACTATGACTTTTTTTAAGACGTCCTATGTCTATACCATTGCTTTTTTTTCTACCTACTATAACTTTTGTTTCCCCTTTTTGCTAACTTTCAAAACTGACTAATGTTCATTAACAGCTGTAAGTCCTTGAAATAAGGGCCGCAGAAACGAGCAAGAATAATTCATATTCTTTATTCATTGAAACAAAAAAAAGAACAAGCAGGTAATGATGTGTCGAGCAAACAGAAGTACAGACAATACAAATAATGCATTTGAAAAGGTCACTTTTTTTTCCATTATAAAAACCCCGAAGATGAATTTCATGAAACCCCACACACACACACACACACACACACACCACACACACATTCAGGCACATATACTTGTTCAAGCTACACTACTGAAAAACAGTCTGAAATAATTAATAAGTGTTTGGAGAAAATAAACCCAAACATTAGCCTTCATATACATTTCTAATCTTTAATTCAACATATTAGACGAAGAGGAAAAACACCCCAAGCATACACACAACACACACACACCACGTTCTCAAAGCGCCATAAATCATGTTCTCTCTGTACGTACATAATGTTTGAAGATGATTAAAATAATACTTTATGTACGAAATATTTCGGTTACGCTTGTGATTTTGGCCCCCCATTATTTTGCTAAACAATTCAGCATCGCAGGAAACTTGATTATCATGGTTTTATAATAACATTGCAAGAAAAGGAGAAAGAAGTTTTACTAAATGAAGTTTAGTGTTCAATAAGAAAGGGAATTTAAAACTCCTGCTAACTTTACGCAGACACACTAAAGGGGTTCAGTTGGTTGGTCCACGGACAGCATGTCGGCTTCGAGAATAATCTAAATCCCCACTTGAACCTTCTACTGCTTACATAACGGTAGATGTGTGTGAAGAAGCAAAGCAAATACCTCGACTCTAATATGAAAATATAAGCTTCAAAGTGCACCGGTGAGGCAGGAGGTGAATCCCTCACATGTTGCATTTTGAGCAGATCATTATTAATATATTTCTCTTTGCATCGAGTAAAGGAAACTCATCCAAAGGGGGAAAGGTGGAAGGATGGCAAAGGAGCAAAAGATTATGATATTGCAGTACGGTGAGTTGAAGACGGAGGTGTGAAGAGGGGGGCGTCTCCTTCCTCTGTCCTTCCTTGTTCTCACTGCCTCACTTCCACATAGTTAGCGGGGAAGAGGCCGTACGCTCCTCCGGCAGACGCCTCGCCACCAGCCCTCGTCGATCATCTCGATGTTTGTGATGATGTCGTCGGGGTCGAAGGAAATCTCGTCCTCGCCGCTGGAACGGGAGAACATTTGGGCTCAATGTATTTTCAAGATTCAAGGCTTTTATTGGTCTATGCGTACATAGCTACAGTGTAGTCATGACGATGACAATCTTAGGTTACAAGCTCCTCTAAACAGTGCAACACAATAGAACAGATAAAATAGTGCAAGTAAATACAAATATATATTTAAAAAGTAATTGTAACTGTGTTTCTACGTTACTGTTGGAGGTCCTGTAGTGCACCTGTCCATATTAAGTAAGTATAAATATGTTTATGTCTTAAAGGTAGGGAGGTAAGAATGGAGAAACCAGCTCGAGTGCGCTAGGGATTTGAAAGTACACAACTGAAACAAATCTGCCCTTTCCTTCAGACTTCCTCACAGAGCCCCTCCTCCAACACAACATGAACGCGCACATGACCAATGAGGGCACGAGATAAGTTGTGTGCCCAGATGGAAGGCTGACAGGCAGGTAGGCCATCCAGTTACTTTAGCCGGACCGGCTCAGATGATTGATGAAAGATGATTTGTACAGCGCCACAGCTTCCACAGATGATATTTATTGTCAAAGCTTTAATATATTCATTGCTATCGCGGAGATGTTAAGAGCTTCCATGGAATATAACAAAACGTGTTTCTGAAGTTGAATTACCTAGCCCACACCTTTAATGTTGCACTTCTGGCAGGAAGTGGGGCTTTTAATTCTTCATTTCCATTGCCGACAACTACACTGCTGCTTTTGTGCGTATGACAATTAAACCTTTGAATTCAAGGCTTTTATTGTCCTGTGTGCATACTAGCTACAGTGTAGTCATGACGATGACAATCTTAGGTCACAGGCTTCTCCAACAGAGCAACACAACAAAACAGAATATAAATAGTGCAAGAAGAGTCTATATAAAAGTAATTGGAATATGATATATTAGATAAATAGTATAGTATTTATAGGGGCAAAGAATAAGACGATAACAACGACCAGTGCACTCTTTCTGATCTGCTCCCAGCTTTCGGTCTCACCTGCTTGGTAATCGTAGAGAGCGACCGCCGTCACCCCGACGTCTTCTCCGTACTCCAACTGACCATCTGAAGGAGGAACACGTGAGTATTAGTCAAAGAAAGGAGACGCAATCTAAGCATTGACCCGAAGACACATGTTGAGTTGTATGCAGTTGAGTTGATGAAGAAGAGAGACATGGAGAAGAGGGGACACGTGTTGATGTAGAAGAGACATGAAGAAGAGGGGACACATGTTGATGTAGAAGAGACATGGAGAAGAGAGGGGACACATGTTGATGTAGAAGAGACATGAAGAAGAGGGGACACATGTTGATGTAGAAGAGACATGAAGAAGAGGGGACACATGTTGGTGTAGAAGAGACATGAAGAAGAGGGGACACATGTTGGTGTAGAAGAGACATGAAGAAGAGGGGACACATGTTGATGTAGAAGAGACATGAAGAAGAGGGGACACATGATGTAGAAGAGACATGAAGAAGAGGGGACACATGTTGTGCATGAACATGTGTGGCCAATAACGAGGGTTTCATCCACCAGTTCTAACTGATCTCTCACCTCCTGCTGCTGCTTCTGTCGTCTCCTCGGGGTTCTGGTACAGATCCTCCTGGTTCTCCTGGTTCTCCTGTTCTCCCTTCTCCTCTCCAGCATCATCATGTCGGGACACCTCCTCTGTGTTCTGACGACACAAACAGATCAACCGTTTCATTTCATTTCTCAGCGATTACTAATTTACGGCTGCTCATGATATTAGGAGGTCACCGTTCACCCAAGAAGATCGACACCTATATGGATGTCCACCTCGTAGCGCGAGATATTCAAATGTTAAACTCGACTCCAAGTGGTAAAGAGCCCCTTAACCCACCCATCTCCAAAATCTATCGTCGTCACAAAAGCAACACCAATCGACTCCACAGGGCCTGAAACGCACTCTCAAAAACATTCTACACAAAACTCGACTTTTCCACACGTTCAGAAAGAAAGCGCCATTTTCTTCATAAAACTCTAAAGGCAGCAATGGACACTTTTTTTGGGATAATTCGATGAGCCTCACCTGGTATGTGGGGGCGGCGGGCTGCACTGGCGGGGTCGGGCTGGGGGAGGGACTGGGACTCGCAGCTGGGACGGGAGACGGGGCTTTGGGAGACGGGGCTTTGGGAGACGGGGCTTTGGGAGACGGGGCTTTGGGAGACGGGGCTTTGGGAGACGGGGCTTCGGGAGACGGGGATTTGGGCCTTTCCTCAATG